>NW_004797305.1:389717-414717 GCF_000002075.1 Aplysia californica
CACACATACTCACTCACTCACACACACTCACACACACACACACACACACACACACACACACACACACACACTCACACCTTTTTAATTCTAATAATGATCCATTCATCAATCAATCGATCGGCAAACCAATTAATCGATGTGAAGAAACATTGTACGTCTTGTTTTTAAAGTAATAGAAACTGACCAGAGGGCATACAAAAGAGTAACATTCTTCTTCTTCAGATTTTCTTTTTACTGAGATTCGATGTGATGTCCAAGTCAAGAAATAAACAGTGTCACAAACGTTGCCCACCATAATAAAAGCCTTCTTCACAGAAGTCGTGCACCATCCTCAACACATTTTTCAAACATGAAAATTAGACGCAATTTGGTTTCTATGCTTTCAGGATGGTTTCTAGCTTTTGTGACACTCTATATAAGTGAGCTGTGTTGTTGCATATTTTGAGATTATCGTCATCGTAGAAAAGAGATGAACCCAGTGAGCTTGTAGGGGAAATCCCACTCACAAAAGCCAGAAATGTTTGACACAATAATCCCTAAGCCAATCCCAGGTCAGGCGTTTTGGTAGAAGAAGAGGGAAACGTTTTTTTTTCTTCTGAAAACGAATATTTTAGATCCTCAACATTTTCAGGATATAGGTCAGGGGAACTGACAGACTGACATAGAAGGAGTAGAGCTCTTGCCCTAGACGATCGTAGATATGCATCCAGTACAGTACACAAATGTCCTATTTCGAAAGGGCAAACGAAAGGGAAAGGGGGGGGGGGCATACTGAGCCTACAACGCTTTTCTGCTGGGGTAAGAAAAATACTGCAGTTGTTCGTTCTTTTGTCAAAATGCTAGGACATAAATGGAGATGTAGTAAAATCATTATGAATGCCTTATCTGTATCTGTCTCTAACACCACACATGTGCCATCCTTCAGGGAGATGACAAACCGACAGAATTTACCATTAGACACATTTTAACAGAATGTCCAGACTTCGGAGAAACCCGAAGGAAATATTTTAAATGCAAAAAATTGCAAAATCTGTTCTCTTTCGTTGATCCCAACAGAATCCTCGATTTTATGAGGCCATTGGCCTTTGCAATAAATTGTAGATGGCGTTATTTTAAAAAAAAATGTAAATGATATTTTTTTTTTTACCGAGATTTTACCACTATTTTTTGACATTTTAATCGAAATATTGACCCAAATCAAGCCGTGCTATGAATTGTTGTGAATGCAATCAACTTGTGTTTCGAGTGCTCATATGACCTGCAGTTGCGAGCGCCGTAAATCTCTTACTAAACTAAACACGTGTGCCTGGTTATTTACATACTCTTCCCTGAATGTCAGCCAGACCTTAAAACGTTTACATTTTTGGATCTGATAATATTCAAAGAGAGAGAGAGAAAAAAAACAGAGAGAGAGAGAGAGAGAGAGAGAGAGAGAGAGAGAGAGAGAGAGAGAGAGAGAGAGAGAGAGAGAGAGAGGGAGAAAGAGAGAGAGGGCCTTACTTATGTCATTCTAAAATCGAAGTTTGCGTTGCCTGACCGCTAATGCAAACCAATAATGGCTGAGAGATTGGGTTCGAATGTGGACATGGATAAAGACCCCATATCCTCACAACTATATGTATGCTGAAGAATGTTTCCTCAAGCTCTGAACATGAATTTCAGGAGAATATATACAAACATGACGGGTAGGCAAAGATTGCTGTATTCCAGAAAGCACTGTCATCAGAAAAAAGAGAGATACCAAATTTCCCGTTATTGAGCAGGGGTAATCTCTACGCTCAGATAATAATTGTTTTTTGTTTGTTTGTTGTTATTGTTGTGTATCGTATACCTTTCTTTCGAAGGTTTAAACAAACTTCTTCCCAATTAACTCATTTTCAAGAACACATTCTTCTCGTTCACAATCTCAGACCACTGAAGGACACATATCACAAAGTTGCTATCTGCCCATTGCCAAAATCCCACTGCCAGCTGCAAAAGCTAAGGTAAATAAGTTGTAGCACCTTTCTCAAACACTTTCCGCCCTCCCTTCCTCCTTCTCCCTCTCCTCCCCCCCCCTCTCTCTCTCTCTCTCTCTCTCTCTCTCTCTCTCTCTCTCTCTCTCTCTCTCTCTCTCTCTCTCTCCTTTGTCTCTGAGAAGTAACATTACTTCTGAATCTTGTTCAACTCAACATCACAGATACAATGAAGAGGACAGAAGACGCAAGTGCAGACCCGTTGTTTTTCATGTCAGGTGTTTCTCGATATGGATTCAAGAAAGCTGCGTTCCTTTGTTGTGTAAGACGAGTAACAATGACTATTTCAAAGCGTTGTTACTAAATTAGAACAATTTACTTAGCATTATTCCCAATTTTTGAGTGTTGTTAACACTTGAAGAGCTTATATTCCATTTCTTACCGTTTTTCTCGTATAACAGGGGCCGATAACCACCCCGAAATGCTGATTGCACAATTGTCACTATTTATTTAGGACTTGTTGTCAGTTCTTGGTACCATTACGACTTATTTTCTTATATAACACCTGTAGTTTACTCTTGAACTCTAAATCATTTCCAAGTTATTCTCGAAAATTATTTCTACTCTTTTTTTCTTGGAAGGTTCTGTTGAGGATGGATTTCACGTCTTGATGAGGTACCCATGGCATCAGCTTGACTTTGGAAAACGCTTGCCTCACTTCAACAGCACGCTTTGCCACCGTTGAGACAGATAGCTGTTGTTGTTTAATTACTAGTCAGTGAGCAAAGGAACTGAAATGTGCGCGTTAAGTTGGCAAGTTGCAAGCTCATTTTTCAATCAATCTTCGAGAATAAAAAAGTCTCAATATTGACAATGTCCCTTTGCAAAAAAGGTATTCTGGTAGCTGTCTTCTGGAATGTTATACTGCTTTTGTCGTAAAGTGTGGGCCTGCACTTGAAGTATTCATTTACTAAACATTTGTCTCTTTCTGTATTTTGTATTTCCCTATGTACTGTATATTTGTATAGTTTGCAAGAACACAATACAAACACATGCAGTAGATCTAACTGCATGAGCCAGTGTTCTCACGTTTTGCATATATCCGCGCTGTTGTAAAAACAGTTTGATAGCTAGCAGCATAATTGGTTCTACCCCCTGGCTCCTGGTCCGGGCGGGGAGGGCGGGAAAAGGGCCTGCGGAGTTGCATCGGACGGACCCGAATATCATTGTGAGCACTGGTGCGGTCTGGAGTCTGGGCTAATGTGATTCGCACATGTAGCAGGCCACAGACCCGGCTTTGTCGGGCTCCTCTCGTCATCGGGAAAATGGCGTATTTTGTAATAATAGAAGAGTTTAAGTTCTGAGATATCCCTCTTTTGAGCCAGCCATTTGTTTAAAATTGCCTTTTCTGCATCACTAGGGATTTTATGCGCAGTATTTTGCTCTCGAAGAAACGTGTTCTCTGTGTATTCCTCTTAAGATAAACTGTAAACTTATGTATCATATTGTGTTTGATTCAAACACAATGAGTTCGATAGATTCTACATTACCTTTGTTGTGCATAATCTGCTGCTGAATTCTCACCCAGTTATCTAAAAAAGTCCGAATGTTCTTCATACGTAAAGATTTAACAGACTAAGTCAAGTACGTTTGTACTTTCATTACTTCGAGAGAAAAGAGCATATATTTGTACAGTCATTTTATTGGGGAGAAATATGAGAGCCAACAGCCAACCAGACTCTGTTTCCCCGAACCCTCTCCACTCACAAACAGAAGAAATCCCAACAAAACAACCAAACGTATCGAAAACAAAAGATAATAAAAACCTGAAGGAAAATGGGGTAATTCCACAGTCCATCTCACCCCCCCCCCCCCGTTGTAATACTATGTAACATTGTTAGTAACACGGCCTCTATTTTGGGTTCTAGACCTCGGATGGGTGGGTCTATTTGGGGCGCGTCAAAATAAGGGGGAGGGGTTGATGCACGAGTGGATGGTTGTGGTAAAAGGGAGGGAAGGGGGAGGCGAATTTGGCTTGTGAGCCACTTGGTTAGGGAATCAGGGTCGGGAAGGAAGGTGGTGGTGGGTGGGTGAGGGGGGGGGGGTTATGGGGTGATATGGTAGGAGTAGTAGCTGGCCATAGGGAGCCTGGGGCTACGCATGACGTGGTGTTTATCGCCTAGCCCGTCACGGCCACTTGGCAG
The DNA here is from genome assembly GCF_000002075.1 of Aplysia californica. Classification (NCBI taxonomy): domain Eukaryota; kingdom Metazoa; phylum Mollusca; class Gastropoda; order Aplysiida; family Aplysiidae; genus Aplysia; species Aplysia californica. The sequence goes on from NW_004797305.1 coordinate 393,877, forward strand.
CCAGAGTCTGTCGTGGGCCGCTGAGTGGAGAGTGCCGGCCGGGAGCTTTCTTGTAGGTTATTGCTGGGCCCCACACTACAGACGGAGACGTGAGTCCTTGTGTGTGCAACATGCGCGTGCTCAGAGCACAAGGCTAGAAGATTCGTTTACTTTAACCTTGGCGGATCTCTACGTGTGCATGGTGTTTTTGTGTGTTAGTATAATATTACATTTTCTCATAACCACAACGGATTACTCAGGAAAAAGAATAATAGTTGTTTAAGAAGGGGCAAAAAAGTTTGTATCCATGTTGATAAATTCTGCGGGTGATGTTTAAATGATATCGACAATACAGGAAAGAAAAACACCCCGGAAGAGGACAGGGTTAGAAAATAGACCTAGATATCTAGATGTAATTGTAACTCCAACAAACACTACCACATTTAACAACATTTTTCTAATTATTATATCTCCTCAAAATAAATTGATTAGTCCAGTCTGGACTTAACCCCCCCCCCCCCCTCCCCGGGTAATACCCTCCTTGTTTCAGCCGACTGCTACTATTTTTTAAGGAGTATCAAACATTCTTTAGCAAAACATTTCATGAAATAGAAATGACACTCTAGGATTTTGGCTGTGGAAAGCTTTTCTAATTTAGAGGTTGACTTATATTGTACCAGAGATAAGTTAAGACTGCCAAGATTACTGGAGATATCAACACATTCCCTTGCCTTATACGAATATATATATTTAAAAAAAAAAAAAAAATTTTTAAAGACGTTAGAGTGAACATGTCTATCATTGAGGTGTAATACGTTGCGAACTTAATTTATTCGAAGATCAAAGTTCAAATCTCATAGCTCTGAACTATTTCTAGAGTCATGGAATGGTTCCGAAGAGGGGACACAGCTTTGAAAATAACCTAAATGGCACTTATTATTCTATCTGCATGAAAGAGTTCTTATTTTAGCGCTCATATGACCTTATGCAGTTGCGAGCGCCGTAAAGCCTTCTACTATAAGAAAAATGAAAGAGTTCCCACTAACAAGGTCAACAAGTAACTTTGTTCATATAGAGAAATCAAATCTGCGTCACTTGATTGCCACTGTTTTTGTATAATTTGGAGTATTGCTTCAAATATTTACCCTACAAGTGGTCAAATAATAATAGATAGCATTTTCATAGCGCTAATTCCCACTCAACAGCAAGCTGTAGGCGCTTTACAATCTGTTTTATTATCCTGGCAGAACTGATAGCATTCTGAAACAATCTCAATTTCATGGGAAGCATACACTGCTCACTGCCATTTATAGGCGATAAAACACTACCATAGTAACAAGATATTTCGCTGCATATTATATTAGAATAGAATATTTAATTCATAGAAGCTTACATTCCAGTTTAACCTATTGTTTCCTTCACCACCCATGCCATTCGTATTGTAGCACCAGAAAGAAGTCGCCTAAAATTGTCTGATGATAGTGCAAGCTTTTGCTGTAACGTTAGAGGGCTTATATGAGGTTTGCATGTTTCTTTTCGTTTTAAGGGTAGGAGCAGGTTTTTGGGACGGGCATTTAACATATTGTTCCAGTCTCAAAGTCGTGAAAGTAAAATTTATTTTGCTGTTCGTTAAAAAAAAAAAGTGCACGAGTGCTCAGCTTGGGAATAACTTATATATTTTTTTTTACAACTTGTTTGCTTACTCTGATTTCTCAATACCCAAGGGGTGTTGAACAGTAAAAAAAATAATATTCCAGATTATTTTAGAAGGATTGCAATCATTTGTTTCTCATTGCTCGTATATTAGTTATCAAAGTTTTTGTCCTTAATATTAGTTTGGCCCAGTTTTCATATAGGGCTGCCTTTAGCGCTAAGTTGTTCGTGCTCCTCTTACGTGTAGGCTGTTTACTCTTTATGAAGAATGACAACATGCCCTCCATCCTAACACCCCTGACTTTCAACATGTGTGTTGTCTCGTTTCTTTACAGCTTTGTGTTGATACGGACATAACTTTGAAGGGACCTGCATCGGGTAGATGGGTTGGGTGTTGCTGGAAGTGTAGGGAGTGTGTGAGAAAATCTGGCTGAACTCTACCTTGAACATTCCACGTAGAAGTCACAATGGACTTCAAACTGGCGTCTGCTTGTTTGTCGCTGGTTGTATTCACAGTACTTTCACTAGGGATGACGGGTAAGTGCTCACTTTATTACATATTATGGCATTATACATAACTGTAACCTCAACATTGTGGAGCAGCTTCTTTTACTCTAAACTGTAAAGTAAATATCTTTGCAAAGAGCTTGCTTTATTCTTAACCACATAAAGTAGTCAGGGCTGCACATTTTATAAAACAAAAAATAAAAGAAAGAATAATGAAATTAAGTTCGATTTGGAATGAAAAATTAATTAAAAGTGTTGTAGATACTGCAAAGCGGTTTCAGTCATCCTTTTTTCACTCTCCCTCTGTCCGACCCCCACCCCTCCCCCCACACACACACTTTTCACATTACCTATTGAGTTTTACACTGTTTGTCACTTGAAACATTTATCAAATGATCTTTCTACGCGCTGTGCAGCCGAAGTGAAAGACGTGCAGGAGGCGTTTACCAACAACGATGAGGTATTCCTGGTGGGGAACGTGCGCACCCCGCGTAACACCCGACGCAAGTTTGTCATGGTTCAGGCACAGAGCCCTTCTGCTCGCGGCCGCTTTGAAGTGTCCGTCGATTTCCGGCAACCACAGGGTGGGTAGTTTTTGACCATGTAGAATATTATTGTTAGTGCCCTCTTCTATGACTGGTCATTGGTTTGTTTATGACGTTTTCACAGAATAAGAATAAAGACAGCAAGAGCATAGATTGTGGGTTTTTTTTCGGTTTCCTGCAACTGCAGTATTGAATAAAACGGGTACTGGACGAAAGCAGAAGCGAATAGCATCTCTCTCTCTCTCTCTTTTTCTCTCTGTCTCTGTCTCTCTCTTCTCCCCATATATTATATGTAAAATATATACACATGCATATATATATATATATATATATATACATATATATATATATATATATTATATATATATATATATATATATATATATATATATATATACAATAATATACATATAATTTTTTTCTTTAAAAATATGTATAATTCGTGTGAATATAATTTAAAAATGTATAGCTAATAGATTTTTTTTAAATGTGAAAAATCGTTAATCTAAATTCTACACACTCCCATAGCTGAATAAAATACCAATGAAACTTGGTGTTTACTATTGTGTATCCCTTTACCCATATACATTTGGCCTCACTGCGTAGTAGTCCAGGGGTTCGGCTACAGGACTCACTATCGATCGTGCTATGACGAGATCGGGGGCTCGAGGCTTAGCTCGGTACGATGTTGTGTCCTTGGGAAAGGCACTTTACACGAATTTTTCCATTTACTCAGGTCGTATTGGAGATTGACGTTATATGCATATTATTATATCTCGACTCTTAAACTCCTAAGTAGGCTTACAGTGTTGCAAGGGACGTCAAAGACATGGAATTTCGAAATTCTTAATTTTTATTCAACCTCAGGTGGTTCACTACACTTTAAATGCTTTGAAAGATAGACCTATCAATATAGAAATTATTTGTCCAAAATGAATATCATGAGTCTTTCCATCATTGATTTACAAAGCCAATCTGTATCTATCTCTGAGGGAGAAATGCGTCATGGTCGTTTAACTCACTTGGCCCTGAGTTATTTTTCACCCAACAATCATTGAAGTTTGGGGTATATTGAATTGTTAACCATAAAAAGATTGTGAAAGCTATCATGATGAAATAAATACATCAAGAGAAAAAAGAAATGTTCTCAAAAAGAAAACTGCTTCTAATTTGTCCAAATAGTTTTTATTTTATCAATCTTTTAAAATGGCCATGTCTGGGCGTTATGCCATTTTTTGCTCCCAATTTGTACTAAAACCATGTAACAAAAAATAACTGGCCTACATGGAGTGTTCATGTTACTTCTTCTATGTGTTACAGAACCTTTTCTGAGTAACGCAGAAACCACATACAATTACAAGCAGTTAAATGTTAAAGGTGTTCTTAAGGCTAGGAGCACTCACGCATACACACAGCAAGACAGGAAAATAAATTCGTTAACAAGCAAGTTTCTCTTTACATCCCCATTTTATGACTACACAGTCATCGTGACCTTGACTGACCAGGATGGGCGTAGGTACCAGTTGGGTTTCCCAACCCGAGCCCTCCACACCGGGAAACGCACGCGCCTTCTACTGGTATTCTCCAACCTGAGCCAGCCTTACAACAGTGTTAGCCTCTTTGTCGACTGCATGGACATGGGTGTGGATCAGACAGAGATTCCTCTACGAAGGATCTTCGCCAATGATGACATGAAAATGGTGGGTACTGGGGATATAGCTGTGGATATCACTTGATCCAAAAGTTGTGGGCGCTTGATGTTAACACACGTTGTGATCTTAAGATTAGATAGGAAAATAATAAGTAAGATGTGTTTTGTGGATTTTTCATAGGCAGAAATAAACGGGATGCTTTCCCCAGCCTCCGTGACTCGACTTGCATTTAATGATAGCATCGAATCAATACTTCACCATCTCTTTCTCACTTTCTGTCTACCTCTATTTCTGTCGCTCTCTCTGTCTCTCTTTGTTTCTTTTTATCTCTCACTATCTCTCTCTCTCTCTCTCTCTGTCTCTATCAGTATGTCCGCTTGTCTCTGAACACCTCTCTGTTTCTGAGTGTCTGTCTGTCTGCGATCTGTGTCAAGTGTCTGTGTCCCACTTCACTGGGTTTTCATGCAAGGTTAGAAACCCGCCTACTTAATCGTACCGACGGGGGCATAAAAGCATCTATATTAGACATAATAATTTGGTTTTCTCCATGTTAAATAGCGCATGACGACAGCCTTCAAGTGGCACGCCGGGGTCCCCGTGAAAGAGGTTCTCAAAACGATGGGTTGTCCGGACGGCAGCATCAAGGTAGAAGCTACAACCGTTCCTCCCACCATCGAGGTGCCCAACTGGTCTACCGGGGGTCTCATCGCTGCCCGTCGACCCCTAGTCGATAACCGTAGACCTCTAGTCGACAGGCGCCCTCAAGTGGGCACGGACAGGATTTCAGTGGACAGGGGTCAGCCTACAACCGGCAGAGACCGCACGGATAGTAGGGTGCCGCTTGTACGTCCTGGTATCACGCCAGCTCCCCGCCAAGATCGGGTTCAGCCAAAGCCAGGCATTCGACCTACCCCATCTACTTCTGCTAGAGACCGTGCAGGGAATGGTGAGTGGAGCGAGAAGTCGTGTTCAGCTCGCAGTGTCATTTGGTGTAATACTGTACTTGCGCACTTAATGAAGCCAAAGTCGTCTGTGTGTTATTAAGACGTATGTGAATGAAACCTACACAGTAATAAAACATTAGGTGTGAAGTGGAATTCTCTCTTCTCTCTCTCTCTCTCTCTCTCTCTCTCTCTCTCTCTCTCTCTCTCTCTGTCTCTCTTACTCTCTCTCTCTCTCCCTTTCTTTCTTTCTCTCTATCTCTTTCTTTCTCTCCCCCCTCTCTCTCCTTCTCTCCCTCTCTTTCTCTCTCTCTCTCCCCCCGCCCACCTGTATCAAATATTTCTTTCCTTCTGTCTGCATTTTCATGATACTGAACCAATTGAGGAAGTAAGTTTAACCACGTGTCATAACGATCGTTGTTAGTTTAAAGCTACAATAAAGCAATTCGATGTTTCACTCTGCTTAAAACAGAAAATGTCATTTTAAATTTTTATTTTTTTAAAGATAGTTTAAAAAACAACAACCAAGCAGCAATGCATTGTTCACCAAAACTTATAACTTGTTTGCAGACAATCAATGAATATATAGGAATAAATGTTCCGTAGCTTTTAGCTGCTATTGTATTTTACCCAGGATAAAAACTGCTGCTTGCAAGACTATGTCACGTAAATTTAATACAGATTAGTAATTTTTTTAAATTGTTAAAATGATATGAATAAGATTTATCGCGACGAGGAGTACCTTGGAACCCCCCCCCCCCCTCCCCCAATTAAATCAGAATTAAATCATGCCTTGATAAATAAAATTAAGGGGGGGGGGAATAACCGCAAGGCTTATTATAAAGCTATTCTTTAAGGCCCATCCGTGTTCCCCAGAGCGCCCCTCATACTCAATGGCTGACGTGGCGCTCCGTGAGTTGACCCGAGCAGTCATGGAGATGAGGCAACAGCTGCAGTCTCAGGTGAGCACGAAGATCATGCCAATGTACTTATTGAATTTTCATTTTCATTTTCAATATTTATAAAGCTGTCTCTTTCGTTAAGAGGATGTAACAGTAAATTATTATAAACATTATCAGTTCGTCACAAGAATAATTCAGTAAGGTTTTTCTTCTTCTTATTCATCATTTTTATCTTTTAAATAATATTATTGTTATTGTTGCTGCTGTTATTGATGATCTTACTATTATTTCTATAATACTAATATTATTATTATTACTGTCATTATCATTGCTGTTATCATTACCATTATAATTATCAATTTATTACTATTACTATTGTTTCCTTGTACCTTCAGCATTATCATGATTTATGTTGTTGTATTAGTATCATTAGTATCAAATAATTATAATTATTTCTCCCCTTTTTCTTCCCCTTCTCTTCTCATTCATTCTTTTACTCACTTATTCCATCGCTGCCACACATTATGCGCTGTAAATTTATTCACAAGTTGAGAGTAAGCACAGCTGCTTATCAATGGCTTAAAATGTAAAGAAGAATAAATAAAGCTGTTAAGGTTGCAAAATATTTATCTGCTAAACTTGGATGAATTAATATTCTCTCATATCATTACAGACCCAAGAAACGAGGGCCCTGAGGGAAGTCATGGCGTCATGCCATATGTGCAGAAACCGTAAGATTTTGCACTTTTTTCGGGGCGTCATCTTCTACATGGGTTCATCGTCTTCCTTTTTCATTTATTGTCACGCTCTGCTTTGCTCTGAAAGGCAACATCTTTAATCTTTTCTATTTTGTTTCGTTTCTCATTTCTCTCTGTCGTTATTTTGCTGTTTGCTGTACCTTCCTATGGTCTTCATCTTTGCTAGATCGATAGATCGATAGACCGATAGATCGATAAATAGATAGATCGATAGATCGATAGATAGATAGATAGATAGATAGATAGATAGACAGATAGATAGATAGATAGATAGATAGATCGATAGACAGATAGATAGATAGATACATAAACAGAACAAGAGAGGGACAGACAGACAGACAGACAGACAGACAAACAGACAGACAGACAGACAGACAGACAGACAGACAGAAATGGGAGTTTCCTCTATCCTCAAGACGTTTTTATAATAGTCACAATTGAAGTTTCACACTTTTTTAAAACCAAGAAGCAATGCATAGTTCACCAAAACTTATAACTTGTTTGCAGACAATCAATAAATATATTTATGGTCGACCTAATCAACAATGTTTCCCGCCTTCCCCAGCCAACACCCAGCGACCCCAGAGAACTCGCTGCTCCTCCCACCCGTGCTTCCCCGGGGTGCGCTGCGTGGACACGGAGGACGGTTTCCGGTGTGGGGCCTGTCCAGTCGGCTACTCCGGGAATGGTATCGAGTGCCGGAGACACACGACCTGCTCGGACAGACCTTGCTTCCGAGGTAACTTACTCCTCCTCCTCCTCCTCCTCCTCCTCCTCCTCCTCCTCCTCCTCCTCCTCATCATCATCATCATCATCATCATCATCATCATCATCATCATCATCATCATCATATTCTCTCTGTCTGTCTGTCTGTCTGTCTGTCTGTCTGTCTGTCTGTCTGTCTGTCTGTCTGTCTGTCTGTCTGTCTGTCTGTCTGTCTGTCTGTCTCTGGTGTATTGGCCTCTATGTACTTATAGCCTGGTCTAGATTCCGCGTATGTGCGCAGCAGACATTGCTTGTTACAAGTCATAGATTCTAGATGTATGACGGCCACCTTCAGATTGAAACAATGCAGACAATTTTGGAGGCAGGATGTTTCGACTTTACCTATCAGGGCCATCTTGGGGTGACTGAGATACAGCTTCCCATCAAAATGATGGAGAGAGACTTTTCACAAAATATTTGTCCACACAGAAATACAACCCTCATCTTTTTGTGGGCATACGCAAAAATTCAGTGTTATGTGAAAAAAATATATAAATAATTATGGTTTTTTTTCTTTTGCTCTTTCGCCTACAACCAATGGTTGGTCCGCTTGTTGTATTGACAGGGTTATTTTTTGGCATTTTCATTGCTCATGGCAAGCTTCTCTCTACCAACTAGGTAGGCCTACGTTCCCATTGATGCAGAAGATTCTGTCTTGTAAATATCATTAGACAGAGGGGGGTATTACACCCATACCAATTTTGCCATAATAATCATTATCTATTTCCAGCAAAAGCAAAGAGTTTTTGTTCTCTGCAAAATAGAAATACATCCTCTCTCAAATGACCCGTGTTGTCACACAGACCGTTTTCAATCAATTACCGATATTGTTTAAAAAGGATAAAAAAGCGTGAGTTTGGAGAGCTTCACTTGCGGATCTTAATTCTGTCTTTTCCCTCTGTTTTTCCTGTCAGTCTGTCTGTCTGTCTGTCTGTCTGTCTGTCTGTCTGTCTGTCTGTCTGCCCGTCTGTCTGTCTGTCTATCTATCTGTCTGTCTGTCTGCCTGTCTGTCTTTCTGTCTGTCTGTCTATTTTGACCGTAGCTCAAACTAAAACCCAAAAGAATCTACAACCAAAGTTTTCGGACTTGTGATCTTGCGCAGGCGTGCGGTGTCAGGACACAGAGCGAGGCTACCGCTGCGGTCCCTGCCCGCCAGGTTACGTGGGCGACGGCTCACGGTCCGGCTGCCAGCCAGAGCGGATCACGTGTGCCAGCCGGCCTTGCTTCCCTGGAGTGGTCTGTGAGGACACCAACAACGGCTTCACGTGCGGTGCGTGTCCAACTGGCTACACCGGGAACGGAACCTACTGCGAGGATCTCAATGAGGTGCGTGGCGTGTTCATGCTTTCTTTCTTCTACTCTCTGACCGCTGGACGAGTAACGTCTTTCAAACCTGGCGTCTGAAGATACTCGTCCTTCGCAGGTCAAGATGACCTTGACTTCGTATCAAAGAGGAGGTATGGGGTGGGGGTATATGTAAAGATGGCTAATTAAGCCAATCTTATATCCGGATATGTCTGTTGCAGAACGATTGGGTCTGTAAGATTGAACCAGGCTTGGAGATGAAGCTCTCTCAGTCTTTTCTCAGCTAACCCGTCTATGTATTGGGCTAGATCACTGACAATGAAGCTTGTTCGTCTCCCAAGTCGGATAGTCCCGGCACGACTCAGGAGAGAGACAGCTCCGAATCCACTCACTGAAGGTGTTGGTCACCTTAGATGATTTGGAGATCTTCTTAACGTGGATGCAATAACCATACCAGCCACAGTGTGCTGGCAAGGGAAGACTGAGACTGGTAATTTTTGGGACAACTTTTTCTAGTCACTTTCACAGACTGCAATCGGAAGAAGTTATGTACTGTTAAAGACTGCTTCGTCACCCAGGTGATTACTGAATTCATTCATTGAAAAGCGGCCATATGGCCTGGACTACTAATAGATACATTTTTACTATGACTGCCAGGGTGTCCACACATGTTATTTGGGCTCTCAATCATCACAAAAGATAGGATGAGGGTGCTAGTAAATTGACAGAGACAAGGTCATGACTTGTTTTTCTAATTAAATAAAAATATGGAAGACTTGTTCAAGATCATCAACCCCAGTCTCTTGTCCTAGTCCATTTAGATTATGTTGCACGACAAAGTTGAGACAGCTAGAGACAGGCCGGGATGCAGCGGATGGCTAGCAGTGTCTTTCCTGTCTCACAGTGCTCTAGTCGCGCACCACGGCTCTCTTCCGGGACTACTTTTATGCCAGTTGAACCAGTCCAGTGGTTTCGTCCGCACAGTCTGCCGGAGCCTATCTTCACATGCATTGGTAGAAAGACTGTACTTTACGGCCAGATATGTCTACCGTCATTTAGAATCACAGGTTGTTATATATGATGGTGATATTTGTTCACGTTTTTTCCCCTCCACACTTATCTGTGTCGAAAGCAGACAACATTCCTTCCCCTACCTTAATTAATAATCACCCACACACATCTTTGTTCCCCTCAAACCTACTTTACTTTGCCTTATCCATATATCCTGAGTGAATTCGACATTTCATGAATGTTTACTAACTCTACATGTGCACCATTTTCTTTCCTATCCATCCGTGTCCAGTGCCAACTGAGCCGGCCATGTGACCGCCTGGCCACGTGCGAGAACCTCACTCCTGGCTTCACGTGCAGCGCGTGTCCTCCTGGATACTCGAGCCCTCCAGTCCAAGGATTGGGCATCGAGGTCGCACAGAGAGTCAAGCAGGTCAGTGTTTTTTCATGAACAGAGGGATTCTAGGAATGCAAAGTGCGAAAAAAAGAGAAGAGTTTAAGTCTGCCACGACAAAATTCGACTTTTTGGAAACATCTAATGATGGATCTCACAAGTTCTTTATGGTACCGCTACCACTCTTTAGATAGACGGTATTGTTGTTACATCCCCTACTTTAGTTTTATAGCAAAAGAACAATAAGAGTCTGATGTCGCATTTTGAAAATATCATACGGTGGTTATCAAATCAAAGATCAGTTTATGCCCAACATGTGATTGAAAACAAAATCAATCTAGCTGCTTTTCTTCCATCATAGCGGAAGTCATTTGAAATGAGAGAATCAGAAGCATATACATGTAGTTATGAGAACAAGATTGAAGAGGCTATGTTTGATATCTCAATTCAGTTGAGTGTGGCACTGGACGCATCTTGTCAGTAGCACAACACTTTTGTCCTCTGCTGTCAAGTTTGAGAGGTTTATCAAAAGAAAACTGCAAAAAATGAATAGATAAGAATGCCTTATACCAACACAGTTGCTTCATTATTTATTTTCCTTGCGTTTAAGAGTGTTTAGGTCAGTATGCAAGGTGAAGGTGCGCATGTCGTTTCTGAGCATGTGCATACTGATATGGATGTCTACGCATGTGTTTTAAAGCGAGCATGTGGTATTGAGAGGTGGAAATCAAAACAAGTAAAAAGGGGTTGAGCGGAGGTAAAAGCTAAGTATGTTCATAGATTGTCCATGGTGTAATCTTTTCTCCTCAGTTCCTTCAAATGTTTAGCAGCTCTCAAATTGTTCAAAAGTTTGCAAATCGCAACTTATGGGCTTTTGAATTTTGCTTGTGTATGCAAACAACAATTTCTTGATAATTCAGAACAATGAATGAATGCACTGCACTTCTTTTCTTAAGACCGCCCACAATACAAATGGAACGTGACTTATTAAACAGTTTCTACAGGGAAATTACCTTAATTTTGTAGGGTATATACAATCCCTCTTTTCTTCTGACAGGTGTGCACTGACATCAACGAATGTGAAGATGGACAAAATGGTGGCTGTGTAGAGAATTCCGTGTGCATTAACACACCGGTAAGTGCTACCCAACTGTTGAACTAAAACCGCAAGAAATACCCCCCCTCCCCAACCATCCCCACAATCTGTAAAGAAAATAACCAGTTGTAGAATTTATTTCAAGAGATAATAATGCCAACAACAAGAACAAGGACCGGAGCGAATAAAAAAAAGACTTCAGCTAAATTGACTTAAGCGAAAATTATAAAAGTTATCTGCGTTTTTGGGGGCACCAGTGTTTTTCTCGACAGGTAGGTAATGCAATTTGGATTTATAACAGCGTTTCTCAATGCTTTATTTACCGAGGAGAATGAATTCCCCTCTTCAAAAACGAGCCCCTTCCCTTGTAATCACACCCCCTCCCCCTAAGAAAAAAAATTAAACACCGTTCTTATGTTAAGGGATCATATCTACCTGTGATGAATCCAATATGTGTCTTTAGGGTGATACATTTACACAACCAAAACACATTTTCATAAGGAAAAACTTACACACCGTTTTCAAGGCTAAATAAGTAAAAGGAAACATTTGTTTTAAGTTTTATCAAATCTGTATGTATAAAACCTGCAGGGATCCCGTGTTTGCGGAGCGTGCATTGAAGGCTACACCGGAGACCAGGAAACAGGCTGTAGACCCGCGGCCAACACATGTCCTGACGGGACTCAGTGCAACGTCAACGCCAAGTGCACCCGTAGACGAGGATTCAAGGGGTTCTTGTGTCAGGTGAAGACGGTGAAATGGTATAGGTTTAAGCGCCTTATCAACACTATTAGGCCGGTCGCCCGAGTTCAACGTCCGTCTCCGAAAGGGCGGGGCCAAAAGGGAAATTCATGAAAAGTGCCTTTCCCATGGACGGAATGTCGGACCGAGCTGAGGTTCGAACCTCCGAACCCACGATTTCATGATTACGGGTCCGGTAGCCTAATACGGGTTGCCCACTACTGTTGGGATCGGCGGATCGGGCCGAGGGCATGACACGGTCACCTAAAAATCAAACGTGTTTGTTTTCAGTATCAGGCGACCGAGTCGGGCGGTCGGCCAGATCCAGCCGTAATGGGCACCCCGTATAACTACTAAGCTACCGACACCACGGTATCAGGTGAGCTATCGATTCTCCAAGAGACCCAAAATGTTCATGTATTGAGACTTTCCAAGGCTTTCCTACAACAGTTTTAATTATTGTGTCCGATCAGGTGGCGCTGACACTTGTCCGACTCAGAACGGAGTTTCATGATGAAGCTGGAAATTTTGTCAGATGAGAGATGAGCTCACCATTTTAATTAACCTCCAGGGACCGTATGTGCCATATTTGGCACATCAGATTAAAATAATGTAATCGGAAAATAATTAGCCTCGATTGACCAAAATTCTGACTTTTTATATCAGACTATAGTATGCTGTCTATCTTTTAGATATCATATTTCCACTTGCAATTTCAAATTTCATTATTTTTTTAAACATTGTAATCAACCTCCGGATCTAGAGGTTTAAGCACCTTTTCGACTCGCAGGGTACGCGTTCTTTAGAGCATCAAACTGGTTAGTGGAAGTTATTAAACATAATTCGGAATAAACGTTGATATCGAGTCACTGTGAAAAGGATCTCGGACATGGGTTCGAATCCCATCACGGGCTCGATGTCGTGTCCTTAGGAAAGACACTTTACACGAATTTTCTATACTTCACCCATGTGAGAATGGATACTCAGCTATAGGCAACGGAAAACTTTGTTAGTTTGTTAGTGTTTGAGCGCTTAATCAGCGGCTTCCACTGTATGCTTCTTGGGAAGCCAAGAATGTTTCTGAGTGTTCTAGGGTTTGCTTACGTAGTAATGTAGATTATAAAGCGCATAGAGATTACCGAGAGGCGGTGATATGCACTGTACAAACGCTATTTATTATTATTATTATTATATTATTATTATTATTATTATTATTATTATTATTATTATTATTATTATTATTATTATTATTATTATTATTATTACCACTGTCACTATATTACTATCATTATCATTATCATTATCATAATAATAATAATAATAATAATAATAATAATATTATTATTATTATTATTATTATTATTATTATTATTATTATTATTATTATTATTACTATTGCTATTACTAATATTATTATGAAAATGATAGTATAATCGAATATAGCTTCCAAGCATTTTGTTCTCATGAACAGTGTAAAAGATTAAAAGATAGATAAAAAGTTAGATAGATAGGTCTCAATTTTTCCTCACTCTTCAGATTTACTCCCCAGTGTTCTATCGGCTATGCTGGTGACGGTGAGATGTGTACCAGAGACACTGACCTGGACGGACTGCCAGACCTGGAACTTCCCTGTGAGGACCGGCGCTGTAGACAGGTAGGTCAAAGTGAAAGAGACATTGCAGTGACCAGTCGCTATCTTAGAATGACAAAGTTCCATCTGCTCAGAACATTGTTTTGAGAAATCTGACGTCAACATTTTGAGTTTCACAACAAGGTCAAATTTTTTCGAATGCAATTCCTAGGTTATCTTTTTTTACGACTTCGAATAATCTTACGATTTTGATAGAACAAATAGTTTCCGACCTCATGCTCTTAGTAACTCAAAAAGGCCTAAAATGAAAAAAAATGTCATATAGAACTTTGTAATTTTAAAGTGGCAAATAGTAACAAGCGAATGCATCCTTCAGGAGAAAAAGACACCGAGCGTAATCAAAATCAATGGTCATGGAATATGAAAGAGGGGGTCATTTAGATTTTTAAAAAGTGAGCGAGTGACAGAGTGAATGAGTGAGTGAGGGAGAGAGTGAATGAGTGATGCATGAGTGAGTGAGTGAGTGAGAGAGAGAGAAAGAGAGAGAGAGAGAGAGAGAGAGAGAGAGAGAGAGAGAGATAGAGAGAAAGCGAGTGATTATGTGAATGAATGTTTTTCTGTGTACGTGAGTGTGTATGTGTGTGTGTGTGTGTGTGTGTGTGTGTGTGTGTGTGTGTGTGTGTGTGTGTGTTTGTGTGTGTGTGTGTGTATGTGCGCGCGCGCTTGTGTGTATTTGTATTTGTAATATGCGTGTTTGTATATTTGTTTTAATGTGTACGTCGCTGTTACTGTGTAGTTGTGGGAATGTACTCTCCCATTTGTTTGTATAATTATTATGAAGCATGTTTACTTAGCGTTTGTCTGTCCACTCAAATTACACCCTGTACTCGCTAGAAATATCTCAAGCGGATTTTAAAAAATGTTTAACTTGATAAAATCTGATCTTCTCTGATCTTCCCTTCACTCCCAGGACAACTGCGTGAGAGTGCCAAACAGTGGTCAGGAGGACGCGGACGGGGATGGCTTAGGAGATGCCTGTGATGACGATATGGACAATGACGGTATTGTGAACAATCCCGTGAGTAGACCCCTTTTCGTCTCAAGTTTCAGAAACATCCGTGTCCCCTCTCCCCCACCTTCTCCCCCCTCCACCCTTTCACATCCATCCTCTCTGTCAAGTGATAACCGTCGGTGCATTTCCAGTTCAAAAGGAGTCTATAACTTGATACTAAATACTTCACTTCTCCCACGGACATTGATTTTAAGGAAACATGCAAAAAGCACTCTTCTCTCTCTCTCTCTCTCTCTCTCTCTCTCTCTCTCTCTCTCTCTCTCTCTCTCTCTCTCTCTCCCTCTCTCTCTCTTTCTCCACTCACTCTCTCTCTCTCTCTCTCTCTCTCTCTCTCTCTCTCTCTCTCTCTCCGTCCCCTCATCCCCACTGTTCTCTGCATTCTTTCATAGCATCGTTCAGTTTTAGGCTTATTCTTTTCGGAATGAGTCCTTCCATTCCTTCTTCTGACTGCCTCTCCTCCCCCCTCCTCGTACTTGGCCCCGTCTGATTGTCTTTGCAAGCCTTTCTCACCATAACCATATCGCTCGTCACTTACTTTTGTGTTGATCCACAGGAGTCAGGACGTCTCCCTACCAACCATTTGCTCACCCGATCTTTATTTTCACATCTTACTAGTTTTTTCCAAGTAATATCGAGTAGTTTCCTAAGAATCTTATTTTACAGGCACATAGCCTCTAACCGACACAGCCTAACAAACGCATTAAGAGAAACTTAAATTTTAATACATGTATGTGGACTTTTTGTGAAATTTAGATTCCAAGCCAAGTTGAAGCATTCTGGTCCCAAAGTTTCTTTCTTATGTAAATCACTTGGTTTAAACTTAAGGTCATCTCCAGTTTTCTTCTTTTTGTAGACATTGGCATCATATACGCTTAAGTAAAATAAATAAAAAGCACAGCAACACAGCTAAAATATCCAGGTTTTGAACCTACTCTGTTTCTACGATCGCAAAATCCTAGCTTTACATTCGTCACAAAGACTTCAATTTGGCCCATAATATTGGCTGATCATTCATGATTAATTTTTTTAAAAATCGAGCTCAAAGGAGGAGCTCTGCCTTTTCGATATCTTTGCGGATTGTAGGCTATGTATCAACAATAACGCTGAAATAGAGCTAGTAGTTGCAACTTTTAGTAAACATCACGAGTGAATCTTGTTGAAAACATAGCACAAATTAAAAGCCGTTTCTGTTTTTTTTTCACTCATGAATTGTTAATGAAAACAGAAAACTAAAATAGTTTTCTTCTGCCTTTTAGGACAACTGTCCCCTGGTCTCGAACCCTGACCAAGTGGACACAGAGCGAGACCCAGACAAACGAGGAGACGCATGCGACAACTGCCCAACGGTACCTAACCCTGACCAGACCGACACGGATTTGGACGGAGAGGGAGATATTTGTGACCCCGACAAGGACAATGATGGTATGACGACTTCTGTGGGGTTTTTTCTTTTTCCTCTCATGATTAGGTTTCTCTGTGTTGTGTATATACATCTGCAAATGTGGATCAAAACAGCGTTTTGGTTTCAGTAGTACGCGAACTTCTTCCTCTGTGTCTCTTTCACTTCTACCTGGAGCTGAAATAATTACTCACAACACTGAAATAATGGTGGGCTTTTTCTTATAGTGAGAGTACTTCCATTTTCTGTATACGCTTCTTGCAGCTATTAATTATTTTAGTAGGTGAATATTCCTTCCGTTTCAGGACCGCTACTATATTGTTACGTGGCCCTTCATTTGTGTTAGCCAATTAAAAAAATCCAATCAACCAAACAAAAACAAAAAACAAAACAAAACAAAACAACCCCCCTAAAAAAACAAACAAAAAAACCCCAACAACAAACAAAAACAAACCCAAACCCACAACGTTTCGGACATGTTCACAATCACATTCAACGCACGGTGTCCTCTGTATAAAAACTCTGCAACACATATTCATAATACTTTGGTTTTACTGTATATTATGCAACCCAGTGCACGCAATACTCCAATTCATGACTTGGCTTCTGCTACAGTATAAAGCAGGCATACTTAATTATTTACCCAAAACATGCGCATCTGTTCTAAAAAGTGAAAAGGATAAAAAGTATGTATAAATTCTATAGCAAAGTTTCTAACAAATACAGGTTCTTTTCTGCAGGAAAATCCCCATTATACTACATAATGTACCCACAGGAGGCATACACTTTAATGGGCAGACAAAACTATACTGAAGCAAACGTTGTAATCCTCTGTGCTAGGTATTCCAAACAGACAGGATAACTGTGAACTGGTTCCGAACCCGGACCAAAAGGACACCGATAACGATGATGTTGGAGACGCCTGTGATAACTGCATAACCGTTCCCAACCCAGATCAGGTCTGTTAATTTAACCCCTACTTTGTTATATTCTTGCTCTATTTTCGTTGGGAGCATTAGAGGTCGAATGTGGAGTACTTGATTCACGAAACTGTAAACTGTCTTGCTATTTCAAGCGACAACGTTTTTCAAAATGGCTGCTTTCTGTCATATATCTAAAACACGGTAGAGCAAATTGTAAGTAGTTGCACTGAGGCGTTCAGTGGTCTTTAAACAAAATAACAAATGAAATCTTTTTGTTTATTTGTTGTTTCCTTCATATAAATTATGTGGATTTTCATTTTTTCACACCTGCTTTTGTACGTGCAAGTGCAAGAAACGTTCGAAAATGTAAGGATGAATTTCAAGTGCTTTCACATTGACCCTTTTGATTTTTCAAAGAGTAAACAAAAGTAAAGAACGCGACATATTTACAGCTAAACATTGTTTCAATAAGGAACCGAGGGCTCCATGTACACCAGTTTTGTTCATGAGATATGCAATCTTAGGTTAGTGTCCTGACAGGGGACCAATTTGGCCAAAGCGGAAATACTCAACATTGCATCAAATATAGGATCTCCCCTCGACAAGAAGAAGAAGAAGAAGAAGAAGAAGAAGAAGAAGAAGAAGAAGAAGAAGAAGAAGAAGAAGAAGAAGAACAAGAACAAGAACAAGAACAAAAAGAAGAAGAAGAACAAGAAGAAGAAGAAGAAGCAACAATAACAACAATAAAACAACAACAACAACAATAACAGCAACAACAACAATAACCGACTTAAAGTACCTTGCTGCTCTTGTAAATTTCACCTGTTCTTTCTTCAACAACAGAAAGACAGTGACCATGACCTGGTTGGCGATATCTGCGATACCAATAACGACGCGTAAGTCATGTCTGTTATGTATAATTTTTTTTCTGAGGTTTAACGTTCTTTTCAAATATATCATAATTGTATTGTTTCCCCAATTTAAAGAAACCGCAATACTTATCTCTCAAAAGATGAGATGCTAAGTTAGACTGGTACCAGGGAGTTTTAATACAGAATATGTTGCCTTTTGTTTTATGGGGCTTAGAGAAATCCAAACATTTTTTATATTTTTTTTAAAGAACCTTTTCTTCGTTCACTGTATACCGGGGTCGATCTGCTCTCTCGTTTTCCCAAAGCATAACATCCTACCTCCACCAAGGTAAAAGTTTACCTTAAGCTACGATGTAACTGTATCCGAAAGATTGATCACATTTTCAGTTGATTTTTTGTGTGTTCTGAACACCCCCCCCCCCTCCCCTCATGAAACAAGAAATAAGGGATACTGATGGGAGCTGAGGGAGATGGGGATATCTTAAAACATAATAGGACATTATCAACGCCTGTGTTGTAACTGCGTCCCTTGTTCGACATTCTACTGGTGATGAAGTCACCGTCAAATCTCATCCACAGACGAGGGCCAACATTCTAATTTTTTAAAACGAAGTCGTTTTAAACTGCCCCCCCCCCCCTCATCCCCACACCCCAGGCAAAATTTAGTTCAGTAAGGAAGCAGGCTGCTTCGACCCTGCATCCCAGGCTGACAGGATACAAGACCTCAACAGAAAGACGGAGATACTCGATAAAAAATCTCCCTTAACAACTCTACCTTAAACACCGGTTTAGATTTCTAAATAAAACACGATAAAAATAAATGGCAACTGATAGTACATTTATTACAAATGTACAATTTGCGCACTGTTCCATTGGGTATCGTCAAAGGTATAGGAATGATCAAGGGTTAACTCATTTAGGATGCTGCTTTCTGGTCATTCGACAACGTTTGAAGACGTGCTGTTCATCATCATAATTGCCTTTCTCACCCTGTTCCAAGGTATAGGCCACGAACAAAAACTTTCCACCATTCTCTATCCTGGGCTAGCCTCTTGAGTTGATTCCATGTCTTCCCATTTTTCTGTACATTGATTTCTGTGATTCTTCTCCAGGTTCCTCGCGGGAAGATGTGCTGTTAGGGCACTTTAAAAAAGAAGCATAACTTCATTATACATAGAGACATTATTTCATTCTCTTTTCATTACTTGTAATTTGAATAGGCAGGCTGGCGGGTGTTCTAGTGTGGTTCGTTCTTTCTTTTATATCAAACATCTATCATCCTTATCTCTCCTCCTTTTTTCCTAAGTTACTTTCTAGTAACACCTCTAATCTCGGCACTTTCATGATCCATTTGTGCTGCAAGTGCGATCTTACTAAAAAGAGTTTAAAATTATGAATTTATTCTCTCTCTTCGTGTCGTTCTCTTTGTCACAGGGACAGGGACGGTGTACAGGACAACTACGACAACTGCGCTCAGACAGCCAACGCTGACCAACAGGACACTGACAAAGACGGCCTAGGTTTGTTAATTACGTACGAATGGTTGTGTGAAAGCTATTTTAGAGAAATATCAGAAATCATTTTGCTACTAAGCTCACCCAAGCAGTACACTGTTCTATCAGCTCAGTACCTAGTTTCGAGAAATTTGACCCAAAAAAGTTTGTGTTTCACAACATGTAAAGCTTTTCGGATGCATTTCTTCGAATATCTTGATAACGACTCCGAATGATCTTACTATTTTGATAGAGCAAATAACGGTTTCTGACATCATGGTCTTAGTAATACAAAACGGCCAAAAATGTCAGATAGAACTTGATAATTCTGACGTAGCGAAATCTAGTTCGTAGGCTTTGAAGAAACACAAAGTGAGTGTGTGTATGTGTGTGTGTATGTATGTATGTATGTATGTATGTATGTATGTATGTATGTATGTATGTATGTGTGTGTACACGTGCGCACGTGTGTGTGTGTGTGTGTGTGTGTGTGCGTGTGTGTGTGTGTGTGTGAGTATGTGTGTGTGTGTGTGTGTGTGTGTGCAATCTATGGCATCCCAACGAAAATAATAAACTGTATAAGATCATTATTATACACCAAAGCAAGCTGACTCTGTCTTAGTTGAAGGACAACCATCTGCACCGTTTGAAGTAAATACTGGAGTTAGACAAGGTTGTATACTATGGTCTTTACTTTTTTTGGGAATTGTGGTAGATTTTTAATGACAAATGCAAAGACATTGAAACAGGCTTTGGAAGGGCAAATGGCACACATTTAGTAGATACAGAGAGAGGGAAAGAGATATATAGAGAAGGAAACAGGAAGAGTGTATCCTGTAAATGCTACATGTATTTTTAAAATGTATTTACGTGGGTATGTGTAAGACAGTGAGTGTGAGAGTGTTTGTGTGAGAGCGTATGTGTTACTGTTTTCTCATGGGCAAATGTATGTATACGCTTTCACCCACTGTCCTGGGTATGTTGTCATTTAAAAGTAAATTTATTATTTCCATCCTGTAGGCGATGTTTGTGACGACGATGACGATAACGATGGCATCCTGGATCCAATGGACAACTGCCCTCTGGTCATCAACCCAGACCAGCTCGATGAGAATGGTAATGTTGCAAATAGTATTATTATTTTCACCACAGGTGGGGAGCCTTACCATTGCAACTCAGACGCCAATGGTTGAAATTATGCATTATGCAGTGGGCAAGAGACAGATTCATATCTCGCTGTGT
>NW_004797305.1:417217-420059 GCF_000002075.1 Aplysia californica
TGGAACCAGCTTTTTCTTGTACTCTTTTCTTTTATACTTTGCTCTCATGAGCCACGATTACAAGAGCTTGTCTCCTTATGCGCGATGCAACGTTACGTCGCCTCATGCATAAGGATACATAGGCTTAAAGTGCATACATTTACTTTTACACTGTCGTCCGTAGTGATAGTAACATACCTCACTCTTCAGTGACTTCTCTGGTTGTTCGATGGTATATATAGAGAGACTTTAAATGAACAGGTTTTGTTGGTATAGCATAGTAATATTGTCGCATCTTTATTATCGAATTATGAGGTTTTAAATAAACCTCGTTCTGAAATGAAAGCTGTTACACCCTGTTTTGGAATGTCTCCCCCTCCCCCCGCCCTTTTCCATCTTTTCCCTCCAACAGGGCCGTGGCAGAGCCAGGCATTCAGCTGAAACTGGTCAACTCCAATACTGGACCTGGACAGATTTTGCGTAATTCTCTCTGGCACACTGGAGACACTGACAATCAGGTGGGTACCTGCACCGAGCGTGTGTAAGGCTGTTGTAGTTGTTATTGTGGTTCTTGTTTTGTAGCTGTAACTGCAACTGCTTCTGTTATTTATGTTCATCTTTGTCTTTTTCCTGTATTTTTAGAAATACTTGCAGTTTGTGGTGCTCTATGGTAGACTTTATTGATAGAAGCATGAAACAGGCACCATTTTAAAGTAGGCGGTATATTTCACATATTTTATCAATGGCGGAAAACGTCCATTTTGTTGTGATTTGTGTTTTCCATATTTTTCGTAGGCCCTAAGCTTTATTGATATCTTAATTGGAATTTAACAAGAGTTATATATTTATGATATTCGTTATTCCTTGTTGGGTCTGAAAATATAATCTTTTATAGTAATCTTCCTTTTAAACTTCTTTACGTCGGATTTCATTCCTAAAAATAGCTAAATGTAATTTGTCCTATTAGGATTGTAGAACAAAAGCATGGATATGCGCTATATCAATGCAATTATTATCATTATTATATTTGTTTAAGCATAATTGCCGCATTTCAGAAACCCACAGTTTCAGTCTGTGCACTTTTTCGATTTTTTTTCGGTTGCAAAGCACTTAATTCCAAACCTCTGGTTCAGGTAAAACTTCTATGGAAGGATCCTAGGAATGTAGGCTGGAAGGAAAAGACAGCCTATCGTTGGGAGCTCATTCACAGACCTGCTAGAGGCCTCATCAGGTAAATCTGATCTGATAGTCATAACAAAATATGGGGAGGAAAAGTAAAAGGAAGACAATCACCCTAGCGATATCTTAGTTTTAGTTTAGGAGTAAGAGTTTTACGGTGCTCACAACTACACAAGGCCATATGCGTGCACCAAGCGATATCAGATATCGTGGAAATGAGTTGGAGGAAGGAAGAAAGGAAAAAAGATGGCGATGTAGGAGGGGTAGTAAGAGGGGGAGGAGAGGAGGAGGAGGAATTGGAGGAGTTGGAGGGGGAGGAGGAGAAAAAGAAGGAAAAGATCATTCAGTCACTCAATTGATCGATTAATCAGTGGAATGACAGACCAAAACAAAAACAATCAACTGCTATACCATTGATTATTTAGTCACTCATGTTCCCTGTCGACAAATGACACTATATTTTTCTATAATAGCTTTATATAGATGTATGAATGACTTCTATCTGCCACGGAAGATAAAAGAAAAATACATTAAACCGCCTTCAAACTAGAACCTCTAACTTACATACCAAAGACTATGTTCTATAGCCTATTGTGCTAATATGTCATGTTTTTCAGTCTGGTCTGACTTTTTAACCTTAGTTCAATAGAACTTATCTATTTGTAATAAACGCAGTTCGCTCTATATTGTGTTATCATTGATTCCAAAGAATATTATGATATACGTTGTTTACAGTAAACATAATTTCTTCAAAGATAGCTAACAATTAACTTGATAGCTTCAAGGGTAGCTTAAATTAACTTCATATCTTCAATTTCAAAGACAGCTTGCAGTATACTCCTCAATGTCTTGAAATATAGCTTAATTACAGTGAACTTAATGTCTTTAAATTTACCTTACAGTAAGCTTAATGTATTCTCGCTGTTAACGCAATGTCTTCAACGATAACTTGCTGTTAGCTGAATTTATTCAAAGACAGATATCCTTACGGTAAACTAAATTTCTTCCAAAAGAAAACAAAAAACACAAGTGGTTCTTTTTTTTTCTTTTTTTTTTGTTCTAGAGTTCTTCTGTTTGAAGAGACAGAGCTTGTGGCTGACACTGGAAACATCTACGATAACACCCTAAAGGGGGGCCGTCTCGGAGTCTTTTGCTTCTCGCAAGAGATGATTATTTGGTCCGACCTGGTTTATCGATGTAACGGTAGGAATTGTTGTACTTCGTTATTTATACTAATGTACGCACCTTTCATTTTGATAATATACCATGCTGTTCGGTAGGTGCCCTTGTTTCAGTTTCTAATGGTTTTTTGTTTGTTTGGCGGTGTTTTTTTTTAGGGGGGGTATTTAAAACCTGGTTGGCTCAAGGCTCTCTAACCATAAAGCAAGAGCTGATCAGATTGGTGTTCCGGTTCATATTCAGTGTGTCCCCAGTGGGCTACAAGCAATCTTAAATTCATTTCAGTACTGCATGAAAGTCTCCTTGCGACTCTAATATCAGTACATTGGAATTCTCGTCTGTAGCACGATCATACTGATCTTAACGCTCCAAACTTAAAAGAGAAGGAGAAGCAGAAGAACGAAGAAGTAGATAGATAGATAGATAGATAGATAGATAGATAGATAGATAGATAGATAGATAGATAGATAGATAGATAGATAGATAGATAGATAGAGCAAGAGAG
>NW_004797305.1:420959-422691 GCF_000002075.1 Aplysia californica
GGGGGGGGAATGTCTGTTTATTCGTTTTTTTTATAAAATTTGACTAGCATCTGATTTCCCCACGATACCACGCAAATTACTCTTTCTTTGTCAATCTGGCGGGGACAATTGCTGGTCAATTAGTTAGACTACCCACACCATTACGTTACGTTATGTGGTCGCTTTTAAGCACAAGGGGGCTATCCCGAAAAATGCTGTTTTGAGAAAATCAAAGAGAAAGTTTTTGCCCCTTGTTCAACTTCTTTAAAAGACAAGGAGAGTTTTCTCTATAACCAAACAAATAAACACAACAGTGACACGAAACTTCTCCTTTAGGTAGGGCAATGCCCACTATAGGTGTAGGTCAAGATTTTCTGAAACCTCCTAAAATCTGGGTTAGCCTGCTTGTCCTTAAAAGCGACAATATAGCTTTGTAGTACGTGACATGTACTTTATGATGATGATTTTCCACAGAATACATTCCCAGGGGTTTATTGGAAGGCGAGGAGGACTACGAGAACACCACAGATGGTGATTACCTGTATTACGATTACTAAGCTGAATCACTTGGACTTTTTATATATCACTATTACAACTTTACTACTCTACACAAAATATTGTATTAAAAACCCAGATGAATTGTTTCGTTGATAATACAATAACGTTTCTCTTTTATACAATGAGTGCCGCTAATATCTTGTTTTATACCTGGTCTCATCCAATGTGTCGTTTGCTGTACCATTAAATTGGTTTTTATTATGTTTGGCATAATATAAATGATTTACCATGTATTTCATAACCAGTTACTTGTAATCATGGTACTAACTCATAACTACTGATGAACCAAAGATACATTTTTGTGAGCTTGCATGTCCATCATT
Organism: Aplysia californica; assembly: GCF_000002075.1. NCBI lineage: Eukaryota > Metazoa > Mollusca > Gastropoda > Aplysiida > Aplysiidae > Aplysia > Aplysia californica. The sequence goes on from NW_004797305.1 coordinate 421,820, forward strand.
CTGTATTCTTTTCATTTTTTTTTTCATTCATCTGTACAAATAAATTGAAGTAATCTTGTTCCTTAACAACGGGGTCGCTTCTTATTTTTTACATTTCTTACCTTACTTTTAGTTTCACAATTTTGTCTTTATCTATTTGTCCATACTGATGTTTAGTTTTAGAACTTATCATCTATCTCAATTTGAACAACATGCTAATCTTCACGATTTTGCAAGGAATTCATGTATGGCTCTGGACACTTTTAGGGTGAGACATTCATGGGATTTATAGAGAGAAGAACCGAACTCCCTGTTGTTTTTAAAATGTTGTTCTCCACATTATTTACTTTCGTACTCTTGTCCCATGCAACACAAAGCTTTTATTTTGACTCACTCCAGGTATAGGACTACGCCAAAGAGTAACTAAGACAATTTCTGTTGTTCTGCCACTTAAATAGCGGAAGCTGGAAACTGATGGTTGTTGTTGTTGTTGTTGTTGTTGTTGTTGTTGTTTATTGTGGTGGTGGTGGTGGTGGTGGTGGTAGTCGTGGTAGTCGTGGTAGTCGTGGTAGTGGTAGTGAGAATGATGATGATGATGATGATGGTGATGATGATGATGATGATGATGATGATGATGATGATGATGATGATGGTGATGATGATGATGGTTGTGGTGGTATTTGTGGAAGTGGTGATGGTGGTACTTGTGGTGTAGGCATTGACGATTGGTGGTAACTGTGATAGGGGTTGGTTTTAATCCGGAGTGGAGGGGATCATGTCATTGAACATTTTATACACATGATATATACTCAATGAAGAAAAGAAAACCGAAACGTTCCCTCACTAGGTCTTTTATTCGAAAGGGTGCACATGTAGTACGTATGACTGACTCC
>NW_004797305.1:422791-441605 GCF_000002075.1 Aplysia californica
ACCCCCCCCCCCCCCCACCCACCAAAAACTAATAATCATTAAAAATAAGATTTTAAAAAACTAAAAAGAAACAAACAAACAAAATCTGGAAAAGTACTTTTTTCAGCATGTCTAATAAAAAGAGGCAAAACATGATTGTGTTCCTTGATTCTTACATTAGATTCTTTTTTAAATTGAGTCAAAACCGATTAAGTTGTCAAAAGTCCGATAAGGTTACAGATATCCATATGGGGAAGCAAAAGAGCCCTCAGAGTCGTTCTTTGATCCATTTCGTGAAGAAAGAAACTCGCGTGTAGACGGAGGGAAGCTCCCCGGTACAGCCAGTAGCTCCCCACGAAACGATGCCAGCGAGTCTACCATTACATACCAAGGGACCACCGCTGTCGCCCTGTGAAATTAACAAAAGTAGGGAGGATGAAGGATTAGGCTTTATTTAAGATTATGCTGAAAATTATAGTATGGCATAGTGGAGTACGTTTTTGAGTTCCATTTAAATAAAATAGGCTAAAGCAGCTTCTTGCCTCAGGTTCATGTCTCAAACTCATAGCCTGTAGGCCAATGGAGGCCCCTACTTGGCATCAAAGGTACGTGTTAGTGTGATCTAAATGTGGCTAAATAAGAGGAAGCGTTGCAGGGCTCTGGCAATTCGGAGTAGGTAAGGTAAGCCAATCCTTAAGATTTGTTCAAGTTCTGAACCACTATAAATAAAGATTGAGAAGATGAGGTCAATTGCCCTTTCCAAAAAACAAACAAACACCAAACAAACAAACAAACAAACAAACAAAATACTCGATATTTATGTCTAATGCAGTCTAAGCTCACACAGACTCTACCTTAAGCAGACCCGTGTTTTCGAGTTTGAGATCTTTGCTCTACGACATCGGACAAAGGTAATCATTAGTACAAAAGAGTACCGGTAATAATACATTTTCAAAGCTAGTTGAACTCATAAATATGAATAAAAATGCAATGTTTTAAATTATTCTTCACCTTTTCCAAAAAAACAAAACAAAACAAAACAACAACTGTAATAGTATTTTATGTAAATATATCTTAAACTTACATTACAAGACGAGATTCCTTCATTAAGGGTACAGACGTGCATGGGAATGACATACAAACGGTTCGTAGACTGGAACCACTGATATCCACAGTTGTAGATGGAAGTCACACGAAAAGGCGTCTTCTGCAATTCAGATGGTGTGGATCCTGAAAAAAGCAAGACAATGGTAATCACTGAAAAAAAGATAGATAGACCTCATTTAACATACAAGAGTTTTGACATTAGTTTTAGTTAATACAATAATCAAAATGAATGTGTGTGTGGACACCCAGAAAGCTGTACTTTACTTGTGCTATTAACAATATGTGAATATGTGTATGTCATATACATGAATTTAGATATGAAGGTGATTGATTAAAAGGAGCTTGAGATTGCCTTAGGATTAGGAGGGGGGGGGGGTTGAAATACTTTCCTCCAACAACATTCTTGCTCTTCCTGCTTCTCTCGAGAATGAAAAAAATATAATAATGAATAAAAGTAAGGATACAAACAAAGCTGTAAGCACGAGACGAGTTCAGAGCGGCGACGAGAACCGGTACATTAGAAGATTACAGGGGAAAACTGCCAACGTCCCAACGATAGCTCTCTTCTACAAATCCCCACTGTGCAATACAGTGAAGACATGAAAGGATTAGAACAGTCTAAAGTAACCATTAAAAGAAAATCTCAGCAGTAGAAAAAAAAATTCTTGGAATTCTACACACGAAAGAAGCAGAAGTCGACGTCTCTGAATCTAAATGTTAAGGTAGAAGGAAAATCTGACAACAGCAAATTTTCTCATGTAGTCTTCAAATATCAATAGTATTGACTGACTTATTTGTTTCGTTAGCAAGGTCTTGTCTGAGAATATGTATTTTCTGAAAACTACGCATTCTTTTGGAATGCTACTTCTTGGGTACCTTATAAAAACAACAGCAACAAATAAATACGCCTTACTCCCTATTCAAATCACTTCCGATCATTATCACATGTTCGGACTATATTGCACATTTTTGGATGTATGAGTCGGTTCCAGCTCCATTGTTTGCCATAATCTTTCACACACACTGGTTTTTCAGTAATCCCAGAAATATTTCATTTGTATATTGTCCTCAAAACTTCCATAATAAGGACTATACACCCTGCCTTCAAGCTGATGCTATCTGTCCAGCAGAACATGGCGTCAAATAAATCTTGCTTCAACCAAACAAAATACTGACAAAAGCGACAAGTTATTAACGTGAATAAATGAATGTGTAATTATTGAAAGAAGGTGGGAACGTTTTTTTTGGTCCAGAATAGCAATATGCAGCCTTTTGATTGGTTTACAGAGCAGCAACAGTAATGTGCTAAAATTTCTAAGAGAGCACAAAGGTGTGCACAATAAGAGACGCTGAGACTGTGGAATTAACAGCAAGACATGGAAAGATATAAGTGTAGAAATATTTGAGAGTTGAGACACGGAACACACGCAGGCCAAAGTAAAAAGAGAATGCAGGTGGGGATAATCTGGGTTGCTTTATTATGGGTTTTGGGGCCTAAATGACTGTTAGTATAGTTTGAAAGGCGAAAAGCATCTCGTAACTAAACTGCGAATTATTTGAAAAATTCCAAACGTCTTTATACTCTCACTCTACCGATTTTTCCTCATCCCCCCCCCCCCCGGTCTCTCTCGCGTTCTCTCTCTCTTTCTGTCTCTCTGTCTTTTTGTCCTTGTCTCTTTATCCCTCCCTCACGACTACCCCCCCCCCCACGCACACACTCACTCACACACAAACATATATGCAGTAAAGACAGTCAGCCACACTCACAGAAATTGCACAGGCTTCTGACCCCATACAGCACAATGATCCCGTCCACTCTTTCGTAATTCCAGATTTTTCCACTTTCATCAACACCAAAACCCCGATTGATCGTTTTCCAGGAGATTTAATGATTGATTGATACTAGCACAGTACCACGACAAGCGGGACTTAAAATGAAAGTCCTGTTTCAAATAAAGAACCTGTATTTAGACGATCCTTAAACAGATATCATTTTGACCAAGAACAGAAAATCGACTTACCGCCGCCTTCTAAAAGCCCCCAGCCTGAAAGTTTGCATACACCTGTCCACCTGGCGTCCGTCCAGAAGGCAGTATTGATCAACTCTACTTTCGGGGACGTCAGATCCGCGTTTTCAGCCAGTGTGAGCATAGCGATATCGTAGAAATGATAGTCGACATAGTCCTCGTGCTGTTGGGAATAATTATTTATTGAGAAAATAAGTATTAATTGGAGGAAGGAGCGGTGAGGTGACTTTATGGACCTCTGGAGGTACAATGTGGCATGTTGACTATTCTGTCAACATCATATACACGAAAACATGTAACCCTCCGTGGCTACAGAGTATAGCCCGATTGTGGACAACTCCCTCTCTGCTGTGATGCAATAATACACCTCATCCACTCTCTGGAAGTTTATTGTGGAGAATATCTATGTCTTTCTTCTTTAATGTTCAACTGCATTCTGGTCGGTTGGCCCTGGCAGGAAAGATCGAAGCAACCTACAGAACACAATAAGCTGTTTTGTGGTGTTTGTGTAGTGGGCGGGGGGGGGGGGGGTACCATTACAAGATGCTGGGGGAGGGGGGAACGAAGTAAAACGGGAAATTGGAAAGGCAGTGATGCGAAATGAAGGGTTACAGGCCCGCCCCTAAACAGGACAGGCATTATGTTAATTCAGCCTCTATTTCTCTATTTTCAAACATGTGTAGTGGAATATGAGAATATATTCTCATTTGAGATAAGTATATACTCCATATTATCTCTTACTCTCTAACAATATAAAAAATATATCACCTTTTTGTCTCTTCGGTATCTCCCCCCTCTCTCTCCCTCACTTTGTTTCCCTGTTTAATATTCACTCTCTATTCATCTCTATTCCTCTCTCTCTTTCTCCCCCCCCCCCCCATTTCTCCCTCTCTTTCTCTGTGTGTGTTCATGTATGTGTGTGCATGTGTGTATGTGTGTGTGTGTGTGTGTGTGTGTGTGTGTGTATGTGTGCGCGCGTGTGTGCGTGCGTTGTGTGTGTGTGTGTGTGTGTGTGTGTGTGTGTGTGTGTGTGTGTGTGTCTGATGGTGTTTGAGTGTGCTCTGAAGAACTGAACATAAAGTGGCAAACTCACTTTTTCATGTAATTTATACAAAGATCAGTAATCTCGCAATATTTGAGCAGTTGTTTGATTTTCGTCATTGCTCAAAATACTAGTTACTAGCTATTTACTTACTTACCATTTCTACCCTGCTGACACTAATGAGCTGGGCGTCTGGATTTGATCCCACGCCGGCCAAAGAGCTGATACCCAATACGACATAATATGATCGCCTGGGGAAATACACATTTTGTGTTAAAACAAATAGACAACCTTGGTTTGATTCAACAAAACTAAACTGATACCCCCCCCCCCCTTCCTCATTTCAACCCCCACCTCAATCTTGCCCATAATAGTTTATATCATTATTATGCAGTGGAAACTACTGTTCGACAGATGCCAAAAGATTAATTGTCAAAATATAAACTTTGTGTTTTCGCCAGAAAAAGCAAACAACTTTTAGTTTATAGGGTATTTTTGCCCTAACTGTTAACTTACAGAAGGTAAAAAGAGGAACTTCATTACTTGTGTTATTTCTGACGGACAGTCAATGCTAATACATGTACAAGTTTAGATTGAAAACTCGAGGCACTTTACATGGTCTAAGATGATTTCTGGGGTGAAATTCGTTTATTTTTTGTACCATTTATTGATCAAAACTTTTTTTTGTGTGTATCTCCTCTATGACAAGCTGTAAAATATATTTTGCTATGCAACGACACAATCGGTTGGATGATTTTTTTATCCTTTGCACAAATAAGTACGAGTGCTTCGCTCACAAAATAGGCGAAGAAACAATTTCCGTTAATGCTGAGAGCTTTGTGTTTTTGCACAGATACGTAATGAAAGACAAATGAAAGGTGAAAAACATCGAGAGTACGGTATGCACTTGTTAACCGACAATCTCCTGTTTTTACATAATGTGTATAGTGATGACAGCAACTCTCGTCTTTTATATCTTAGTTGATGTCTACTGATCATGGCTCGGTTCGATTTCCCCAGATCAACATTGTTCTTTCATTCCCAAAGTCAAATTTGATTAAGATCAATATTCCTTCAACAATGGAGTGTACTCGGTGTCAACCTGTACATAGTTATACATGTGCTTGTCTATCGCTCTGGGGATTTTGTTATTTCCTTTTTATAAATACCACGCCAAACCCACCCTCACCCCCGACTTTCATCCATCCCAATTGTTCAGATCTACGGCTCACTAGAAATAAGACACTATCAGCCACTGCAACTTTCACAGTTACTCCTGAGGAGAAGCGTAACGATGCAATAATAATCAGTTAGTGCCCGCGAAAAAGTAAGACAGGTAGACAAACACAGCAAAAAAAAAAAACAGGAGTAGGAGTAAGCCCTACCAATTTTACCTCCGACTGTGCGACTCTCCCAAAAGAAACTACCTGGCAGACCAGTCTAGATATACAGTGTTCCCATAGCGGATGGGGTGGAATCGGGTCGGAGGCGATCGCCCCACTCCTCGCCTGGAAACAAACACGTTTGTTTTTGAGGCGACGAGTAGGGAGCAATCGGCTAGTGCTACGATAGCCGCTTTGCGCCCTCAATCTGGCGAGCAAACTGCCTTGACCCGACCTGATCCCTCAATGGGCACCTTGAGTAAAATAAGTGTATATACCACTTAAGCAATACCTAGTGACATCCACACAGTGAGCGGCCGTGAGGACCTTGTTCTTCGCGACGAGAGTGCCGCCACAAGTATAATAGAAGAAGCCGTTTCTCTGAAACTGCAAAGGAGACATTCTGGTGTGAGATACATCTAACACGTCTTGAACACCATGAGGTAACAATGTCTTTTTGTCAAAGCACATTATATGAAGTATGGTGCTTACCCAGGCTTCAGATATGCTTCCTAAACAACCCAGGTTCATTGACACCCCCCCCCCCCCCCCCGCCATTGTGGATTGGAACAAGCATTATCCAAATAATAACCTAACATGATGTCAACTTATATAACAACACACCCAAACTTGACTCTGGGCCGCTGTCTAGAAACGAATTAAAAGATGAAGCAAAATAAGGATGGAACACTTTTATACATATCTAAATTGGCATCATTTCAATTGTTTCCACGATGATGATGAAGATGAATTCTTTAATGTCCGACGACACCCCCCCCCCCCCACACACACACCCTTTGCGTCTCCTAGTAATGATGATAATGATGATGATGATTTTGTGAAACATCAGCTTAAACTTATCAGTTCTTAATACAACATCAACAATTAATTTCACTCTTTGAGGTTTTGCGCCAGCCACCGCCCCCCCCCCTTTTTTTAAATCCCTTTATAGTAAATGAACTTGAACGAGCCCCAAAAACTAAAGAATTCTCCTAAGCTCGTAATAGACAAAAGCGTATGCTTAGACTTAGGCCATGTTAGAATTATGTTAACATAATCGATGTTTTAAACTGCTCCCAATTTTCTGCTTCAGTCACGTACGATCACAGCCACATGGTACGGGAATTCTCCCTCCTGGGCTTGGGATCCGCCCACAATCCGTTTGTCCAGTGAATATCCACTAGGTTCATTTTCCTCTTTCACGACAACATCAAAAGTGGTAGTATTCTTGGCTCCTGGTCGAACGGATAAAAATTAACATCACACACTGACATATTCAGAGAGATTGGCTTTATTTGTTGCATGCGCAAAATATGTATAACTCTATGTGTAATCATACTGATAGGTGCTGAGACAGACAGGAAAGAAGGCATCCAACATAATCAAGTAAGATACGACAGTGCGCTTGTGCCACTGGGATCCTAGCAGTAAGTGTACTCTGGTGGACAGACTACATGCAGATATTTAGCCAGTGCGGATGGTGCACAGAAGGGTAAGGTACCGCAAGCTGAGGAGTTTTTTTGCGTCAATAAAGTTATTAGTAATTTTGATAGTTGCTTATTGTGTGGCAGATGAATTAATACCTGTTTGAAACACACTGAGAACAGGGCCAAGAAAACTATGGCAACCTTGAGCACGAGGATCTAAAGCAGACTGCACAGTTTGTACCCATCGCAGGACTGACTGACTGTCTGACTGCCATCCAGAACAGAGAAGAAGAAAATTGGAGAACAATTGGACAAAATAAAAAGCAACAGTACCCACGAAAAGGGACACGAAGACCTAGGAAAAGTATTTTGGTCAAGAACTGTTGGTAAAAAAAATGAAATTGAGGAAGACAACTAGCAGAGGCAGCTGCAGCAGTAGATCTAGTAGGGGTAAACGTAGTAGCAGCACTAGTGGTATATCTTGTATTAATAACCTGAGGTAGAAGATGTCAGTGATATGGACAGACGAGGGCCTAGAGAGCGCTCTCTCTCTCTCTCTCTCTCTCTCTCTCTCTTCCTCTCTCTCCCTCTCTCTCTCTCTCTCTCTCTCTCTCTCTTCCTCTCTCTCCCTCTCCCTCTCCCTCTCCCTCTCTCTCTCCCTCTCTCTCCTGGCAAGCCAGGATATAGACTACGCATCACGTATCGTCCAGACGACAGTGTTGCCCCCACCCCCCGATCGACCGTGCCTTACCAGATCTGTGTCGATGGAGAAGTAAGATATTACTATCATTTGAGAACAATTCAGAATTTTAAAAAGGAGAGAAAGATACCCCTCGTCAAGACTGAAAAAGTATCAATTGAGTAAAATTTAGAATAACAACAGACTGAGGAAGACAACACATCTCCTTTGAAAGCCTCGAAACTTTGATCACAATCGAGTCATCGATATAGCTGTAATCATTTTTATGAATGATTATGAACATCTCAAAAACTTTTGAAAACATCGGATCTAAATATCAATGTATCTTGTTAATTATTCAAAATTCAATTTGTGAATGTTAGAGGCACGAACTGACATGTGTCAAGAAAGATCACGTGACTGGTTAACCCCGACCGGTGGGAGAATAAAAGGACGCGGGCGGCGACTGAGACTCCAGTTCACACCAACAGTCACACACGAGTCGACTTCGATGCAGAGTAAGTCTTCAGTCAAGGAAGTGAGGAGATAACGAAGGTGGGTCCGGGGCACTTTCCAGTGTGTCGGACCCGCACTTCGTCTACTAGTAGTTTCCTCTCTCGACGGAAGGAGGAAAACGTCTGTACAGCTTCAGGGAGGCTGGCAGACGAGCATACGAAGGAGAAAACAACAGGATGTTGTTGTTATCCCACCCTCCGTGGTGGGGAATCCCCCTATCCCACCAACAAACCCCCGGCTCGGTTCCGGTCTACCGTTTATCTTTGGCGTCCGTTGTTAAGTGACGTTAGAACTCACTGTTTTGATTGGACCAGCCAGGGTCCATGGGCGTGCCCCCCCCCCCCCCTGTGTCTGTCAAGCGGCCGCGCTATCACACTATAGCAGTGCGCTTTGTTGTGGACAGAGGGTGGACATCCCGGGACTCATCCCCAGTGGGACTGACCGGAAACTGTGACTGGCCTGTGAGACCCACACAGCTCTGGTAAGGTCGTTCTGGGGGAAACACTTTCGTCTGGACCATTACATGTCATGTGCTCGGTATCCCGATGCGCCACGAGTGGAGAGAGCAAGAACTGTTTGATGTCATCATATACTCGTCATCATTTCCTTTCTTAGACCGTGTTTGTCCGTGCGCAGAACAAATAACAATAAATTATGTATTTGAAATATGTCATTAAAAATTATTTTTTTTGAGAATTAGACATTTACGAGTAGATCTATTAAGGAAAAAAAATCACTGCACACATGATAATGATTATTGCTTAAGTTTTGAGGTTTTCTATGAGGAACCGGTCAGTCTGCTTTTTTGTTTGTTTTGTTTTAATTGATAGCAGTTGTCAATCTTCACGAGGTACATTGTACCCCTTCTGTCCTTGTGGTATTTTCCTCTTTTTATGTCTGTTCTTAAGTGATAGTAATGTTCCGAGATTATACTTTTACAGTACAACTCTGGCACGGAGCAGTTGTTGAGGGGGCAGGGGGGGGGGGGCAGACCCACTTTCGTCTGAATGATACGTCTTGATCTTGATCTACAGGTTTATCTGGTCTGTCTCAATGGAGACTGGTTTGTTGTAGCCGATATTGTGCTGGAAAGGGGAAGGGAGAGGTTATTTGGTATAAACATAGCGTACATTCTACTATGCTCAGTTTGAAAGCCTTTTCATTGTCCTCGCAAGTTTGATTTAAATCCTTTCTGAAAATATTACAAAATTGTTAAAGATCTAGCCAGAGGTCTCTCGTAGTCTAGACAAGAGGTACGGTTCACCTCCAGCTCATTTATTATGTCCCGGATTCGAAACCTGACGGCGTCGAAAAGTTTCATTCTGTGGAATTCTCTACTTTCACCCCCTTTCCAAGTCATGTTCTACCATCTGCTTTCGCCTCCACTCTCTGCCCCCCCCCTTCTCCCCTCCCATTGGCTCCCGACTCTTTCTACCGCTGTTCCTGGCTCCTTCTTACTGCTGTCTTTCAGCGCAAAAATCTCGGAGGTCACGTGTGCAAGTTACGCACGTTAAAGATTTCTTGGTGATCTAAAATCCTTAAGAGTCGGCTCCGGCCCCCACACAGGCAAAATTCAAAATGAATTCCTACAAAACTGAAAATACTTAATGTGTCCAGCGTGCTCAAATAACTTTATGCAGTTGCGAGTGCCAAAAAACATTAAGCCTACCGAAACAAAAAATAAATCCTGAAAGATCTAGCCATCGGCAGGGCCATGGTATGTCTCTCAGCCATGGCTGGTCCCGACGGGCAGGGTCGAAGCAGCCTAACAAATCTAAATACCTAAATGAGGGTATACAATCTTTACAATTTCACATTAAAAATAGATCTAAATCCTAATAAGCACGCAGTAGAAATTAATACTTTTTTAGTTATCTTGTTTCCTAATCTCTCCCTTGCTCTCCCTGCAAAAGGTACGTTTTGGCATTAGCATAATATTAATAAAACAAGCGCACCACCATCACTTACAGGGGGTAAATTCTAGATCGACATAACACACGGACTACCACATGTCTATGACATTACAATATATTATACTGCTCGTACCTAGAATTGGAGGAGCCGAAGTCTCATTGAACAAATAAATCTCGACCTTCTCTGGTCCGTACTTGTCTTCACTCAGGAAGGCCATTTTGTTGTGAGTAGCCTCCATGGAAACAGGTTTACCGCTAAAGATTTTCTCATATTCAAGGTCGTCTTCTGGGGACCAAAAATGTGGGATTGAGCTACTGAGGAAAGATTAGGCTCATGGATGGGCGGGCATACCAAGCTAAAAATTAATAACATGTATGGCAGGTAGACATTAGATTTGTATGTCCAGGAATATATATATATATATACACATATATTATGAAAGATTATATATATATATATATATATATATATATATATATATATATATATATAAAGAAAGAGAGAGAGAGAGAGAGAGAGAGAGAGAGAGAGAGAGAGGGAGAGAGAGAGAGAGAAAGAGAGAGAGAAGGGGCAGAGAGAGTGAGTGAGTGAGAGAGAGAAAGAGAGAGTGAGAGAGAGAGAGAGAGAGAGAGAGAGAGAGAGAGAGAGAGAGAGAGAGAGAGAGAGAGGGAGGGGATATACGCATTGATATTTATTTATTGGAATTATATTATATAATGTAACATAAATGTATGTATATAATATATATATTATAATATATGTTGCTTATATTATATAATACTTTAAAAAATTATATATATATATATATACATATATGGTAGGTAAAATCGAACACCTAGCCTTCTCCGATAAGGGCGAACAATCTCGGAGTTTCCGTGTGCAAGTTGCGTACGTTAAAGATCCCTTGATGGTCCAAAATCGATTAAAGTGGGCTTCGGCCACCCTGGCAAGATTCAAAATTTCCTACCAAACAGAAATTGTTTAAAATGTCCCACGCGCTCATATGCAGTTGCGAGCACCGTAAATCACTTACCAAAAAAATTAAAAGATACTGCTTCTTGCAAAAGATTTTAGTGTTTTGAGAGAAAGGGAAAAAAAGACACACTTATATCCCATAGTAGAATTTCGCCCTGTAAAGTTCAGGGTAAGTTTCACAGACATGTAAAGATACATAGTATTTTGTTTCGTGTAGAAGCGAGGTCACAGCCCAGGCCAATGGAGTGTTGGGGGGGGGGGGGGGGTTAAATGGCTTATTACGTCAGGATGCCACCACAAAGGCATGCGTAACATAGTTTGGATGAAACATTACAGTCGAAATGGGAGGGAAAAATATTTTTTCGTAGTACAGTAGTACAGTTTTTATACCTTGAGAGACGCAGCAGTGAAAGAGGTCATCACAGGTCGAACAGTATGATAATATAATTAAAGCTGGGGAGGATAAGCTTTGCAGGCACCACATTCTAATTAATAATATACCATAATATAGTATAGCATAATATTACACTGTGACTGTTACGTACTTGCATTATTCAGGGAAAGGCGTATCAGGAGGCACAAGGTTTGTTTCGTTTGTGGCACAGTAATCTTTGTAGAAGTCAAAAGCTTGTCTTTGATTTTCTGTGAATGTTGGACGACAGAGGCATACTTTTTGTAAAGACGAATCTGTGTAGAGTGCGGAGAAGGGGAGGGGAAAGGGGTGGGGGTGCTTCTTTAGTCAAAGCATTTCACTGTATTACTAAGTGTCTCAGTGTTCTGATATTTGTATACAATGGCTACTTACCCGGTAGCTCGCTTTCAGAGGGTTGACCAAATGCTCTTCCATGGGCTCCAATGAACAAGGAGCAAGCTGAAAAAATTCACAGTGATATGAAGTTTTTAATACACATTTTTGAAAATAGTTCTGAGCATCTGTCAAAGAATGGCTGATCATGAGTTAGGAGCTTCTACTGTCTAAGTGAGACATCTCATTATGGTCTTAAGTAGACACAGTCAGTTCTGTAGAAGTTCAATTTCCAAATTTAGTTGTTCGCTGGCAGTGATATAATAGTTTGCCATCTTAATATTTCAAGGTGTAAAAATTTCACAAAATTGTTGTTGTTTTTTTAGTAATACACCAGAAGTCTTAACTTAGTTTTAGTAAGAGTTTTGAGGCCCTTGCAACACAATTAGGCCCTAAGATCAGAAATGTGTAACTAGAAAGTAACATATAAAGAAAAAAAGATGATAGCTGTTTGGTACGGGGAAAAGCCCACCGACATCAGAAGTCTGAGTGAATTGAAGGTAACAAATTTTTCATTAGAAAGTTCTAGCATGTAAATGTTACCAAATTGTAACTGACTGAACTTTCCTCAAAATTTAAAATAGCAGGTGAAAAACAAAATTTCATGCTCTTAAAAAGCTGATTTGTTGGTCACTTTACTTTGATAGTCTGCCATATTTTGAAATATTATACTCTTGAAACAAAAGTTTAATATTATTCATTTGTCTTATACGTTGGAACATTGATGGAAAACCGCCCCATAAGAACTGAGATTCAATCACAGGGGAAGAGGGTGGTCCTTTCAAGACTGAAGAAGTACTCATAAACATTTGCCAAAGCCTCCATGAGGACGAAAGAAATGCTACTGCCTATGTGCAATTATGACATTTTGAAACTTTTGTGAAATTGTTTAGCTATTATTTTCAAAGTAGTTATTTGCCTTCTAGTAACTTTTACGTAATAGCAAGATTAGTCAGCTGTCACATCTTTGAAGCACTTTACATGTTATTACTTCTAAGATAGTGTACCCTTTAAAGTTACACATCGCATAAACCAAGAAGGGACAGATGCCTCTAAACAAGTCTATGTCCGATACGAGAGTGTTATAACTTTTCCAAAGAAACGATCACGTGATTATTTGAATATTGCACATAATCGGTCATTGACCCATCACAGACCATCAGAGGAAGTGCAGCATTTTTGTATGTCAGCCCATTGCTTATTACTTGCATGTACACAATAATTCAACTATTTTAGAAAAGAAAATACGCTCTCTGTTTGCAACTTACCAAAAATGAAACAGCAATCTAAAGTGAACCGTCTAGCCATGCTTGACGACGAAATCTATTTTTTTGTTGGTGAGTTCTAGAACCTAACGTTTTGGGAGACCACGGTTTTTATTTTTCGGTTGTTATTGCTATTATTTTTTCTAACAGACACCTCAATAACGCCTAGGAGTTGTTGAGTGCGAATATTCTGCAGTGAGACGATGGCCTATATATTGAAAGACATACACTCGGACATTTATCATCTGTATTTTGCTTGTCAGCGTTAGACCAGCAGAGAGCTATGAAAAATGAATTTGCAAAGGATACCAATCACATCAATTTGACATTATCAGTTGTTTTATTTTCCCATGACAATATTCGTCCGAGGAACAATTAATCAAATAGTCGAAATATTAGTAATACGCAGTCATGTGGATGTTATGTTCACACTGGCTTCTATCTGCTTGCAACAGTTTACTTGCAGTGCGCATTAAAAAAAACACACCCAAAGACACTGTTGCTACAGAACGGGTTTTGCGTAACTTTGGGCAATTCACAATGTGGTGCTAAAAACTCAAAAGAAAACAAAACAAAAAACTCTTTTATAGTGCTCTTTCAACACGTCGTGTATTTGCTGAAAATGCACTTCTTATCTTCATGTGGCGCATTTTTGGCGACTATTCTTAGGGCAAATTTAGCATTTTATCTATTTATTTTTTTAAATTAGATAATTAAATATAATTTGGATTCCTGAAAAAGATTAAATGGGGTGTCAATAGTACACCTCTATGGGAAACCAAAAAATTCAAATGGCAGAAGAATGCTAATATTATGCTCTTTTTTTCTCTACGTACCAGCTGATGATATATTACTTGGTACTGGGTGACATTTCAGTATGTCGTATCTCTTCTGAATCTAAGTTATATGTTCGTAAACATCTTCAGATGCCATGAATGATAAATAATTTATAATATGACATGTGGGTGGAATTGATAACCGTCAATTTGTTTTAACCAGAACACATTGCTGGCCAGTTGCTCGTTTCACTCAAGACTCTCTGTCCCGTTTCCTTTATCTCCTATTCGATTTTTTCTCGTGTCTTTGTTATGCTATTATTGTATCCTTTATTCCAGTTAGTTCTTTCTTACCCACTCCACCCCTCAAGGAAAACACACAAGAGACCAGTTCGTTCGTAATGTCTTACATGTCAGTATTTTTAAAAATTCAGTTCTTTCTTTTTTCTTATCAAAGGACAACTATTAAAATTTAAAACATGTATGTTGTCCAGATTGTTGGTTTTTGTTTTTGTTTTTACAGATCTCTTAGGGTATATTAGTATAAGTTAAAAATCAGCCAAACATTCGTTCAGGTGAAAGGACGCAAAGGTTGGACAATGTTATCCATATTACACAATAATTTAATCAAAACCAATAGCACTGGTATTTAAACTATAATTTGGGGCTAACTTTAATTTTTTTTTTTGGGAGCAAAGTTTACGAGAAAGCATTGACAGTCATATTGAGTCAAGATCATGACTGGCCTTATTCACTTGTTTCATGATCCGGTGCATAATCAGGATACATCATGCGACATGTTAGACTTATGAAACTTTGGAACCCGTAAAGTATTAACAACAAATGAGGATATTTGTACTTTGCATCTTTATTCACTCATGACCAGCTGTTTTGCAATACTTGGGCGTACCCCTTTCTAATTTAGAGAAGCGTGTAACACGGTTCCAAACACTCGATGTCTGAATGCTCGTAATAAAGTTGTCTAAAACCTCTTTTTGGAGGACAATATCTGTAAATAGTCCAGATGTCGCTTCAAGAGGAGCCCAACCCCATTTAAAAATCAAGAAGACCAACGTAATAATTCCTTTTATTTATGTACGGTTAACATCATTTCAATCCTCTTGGATTGCTCCTTACTTTACTTACGTTTAGATAATTCAGATGTTTAGGTATTTCTTTATAGTAAAGTAACAAACATGGACATATCTGGTCAAATGAAGAGTTAAGACATTTACTCGAAAGTACTCCCTGTGCCTTCTCCACTTCTTTCTTTTTCTTTAATTAACCTTACATGGTGCCTATGTTGGATGTGTCCGCCCAGTCCTGGAATATGGTTTCGCTGCATAGGGAGCAGCATAGGACAGCAACTTCTACAAAGTAGCGAGAATCCAGAATAAAAAACTACGGATCATCACAGGAGCAATGAGATCTACGACCATTCATGTCATGGAGACACTAACTGGACTAGAATCCCTGAACGACAGACGAGATCTGAAAGCGATGGTTCATCAGTAAAAAGTCAAAAGAAAGCCAACTCACCCAATGGAGGATAGATCTCCAAAAAAGCCTGAGCAAACGTTTATAAAGAACAAGCTTCCTCCATATGGCCAGACACTCTAGCTCTGGACTCGAAATCTCATGTCAAGTCACCCTCTTCCGACTAGTCACCACCCCCCCTTAAATTCGAGAGAACCTAGAGGAGCTTGGCACAAAATCTGAAGTCTGTCCTCCGATTCTCGTCACTGACATTCGACTACCTGGACAGAAACTTCCCAAGCAACCGGTGGAATTCAGTTTACACAGACGGATCAGCAACTGATGCAGTCAGAAACGGCGGTGGAGGTATCTACATAGAGTGGATACATGGGTCAACAGAGAGCCCACAGGATTTCTATCTTCCAACTATAAAGCAGAAATATCAGCACTCGAAACAGCGGCCATAATTGTCTTGAATCACCTAAAATCTAAAGCCAACACCGTCATCCTGATAGAGGCCAAATTTGTCCTACAAGCCCTCCAAAAGCCACAATCTGCTCAAGTACGACAATTCCTTTCACTCCTATGTGATCTGAACTCCCTACCCAACACAACTCTGCAGTGGATGCCAGGTAAAAAACAATAATAAAATCTGCAATAATGAACATATGGAAAAGATCCCACCATAATCAGAACAGAGATGACCCCTACTACATGCTAGATAGAGCAGATCAGGTCCCAATCTTTCGACTCCGTTCTGGCCACAACAGACTCAAACACTATATGTACACTAAATTAAAAGTGAGAGATTCCGCGATCTGTGAATATGGACACGACCAAGAGGATGCCAACCACATCCGTCAGCACTGCCTGCGCTAAGCCACCCTTCGTAACTCAGACGTGGCAGAATGTGACACCTCTTGAGAGAAAGCTCTATAGCAGTCTCTCAGATTTGAAGCGGACTGCACAGTTAGTGCGCAACATCGGACTCACTGTCTAGCTGCTGTCATCGAGAACAAGGAAAAAGAAGAAGAAAGAGAAGAAGAAGAAGAAGGAGAAGAAGAAGAAGAAGAAGAAGAAGAAGAAGAAGAAGAAGAAGAAGAAGAAGAATTAATTCTAAATAACGGGTCAAGTGCTTGACCCCCGAAATGACTAATGTTTTGGTTAGCACAAGGTAAGACTCTTACAAAATCCTTTGACACTGGTTCCAGTTGGAGAGTAATGGGGAATGAGCAGTCAAGCTGTGTCCAAAACCCCGAAAAGGCCAGTCTTTGTATAATATAGACTGCTGGGAAGCATTGTGATTGAAATCCTTCCTGAAAACAACGGTGTCTCGATAGTCTTTCCCCTTCTTCCCGCTCCCCCCCCCCTCCTCTCTCTTTTCTCCCCCCCCCCTCTCTCTCTATCTCTCTCTCTCTCTCTCTCTCTCTCTCTCTCTCTCTCTCTCTCTCTCGTGGGTGGTTGGAGGGTGCTCTGGTGGTTTGCTCCTTCTTTCCTATCAAACATCCATCGTCCCGATCTCTCCTTCTTTTTTTCATGTTTGTTACTCTCTTGTAACACATCTAATCTTTGGCACTTATATGACCTTATTTGTTGCAAGTGCCGTGAAACTCTTACTTAAACTAAAATTCTCTCTCTCTGTCTCTCTGTCTCTCTCTCTCTCTCTCTCTCTCTCTCTCTCTCTCTCTCTGTCTCTGTCTCTCTCTTTCTCTCTCTTTCTCTCTCTCTCTCTCTCTCTCTCTCTCTCTCTCTCTCTCTCTCTCTCTCTCTCTGGGCATTGTGAACTTTGGGTGTTTTGGGGCGTTCTAAAGGCTCGCCATCTATTAGGCTCGGTCGAACTGGATATTAACTTAAACTTAATTCGGATGTACTACTTTATAATAACCTCATAGTGTTAATAGGGGCAATAAACCTATCCCTCTCTCATCTTGCTGCTGCCCTCTTTTTTTTTACTTTGTTTCTCTCTCTCTCTCTCTCTCTCTCTCTCTCTCTCTCTCTCTCTCTCTCTCTCTCTCTCTCTTTCTCTTTCTCTCTCTCCCCCCCACCCGGTTCTTATATCAGCGTATATAACACATATCTTTAACTAGCTTGGCCCCCTTTCGGAAAAAGGAATGATTGATGCATTAACATCAACTGAAAGTCATTGGCCTACTATATTTAAACTTAGTAGAGGTTTTTACGGCGCTCGCTACAGCATAAGGTCATATGAGCGCCAGAAGATTAGAGGTGTTACAAGAGAGTAACAAACATAAAAAAGAAGAAAGGGAGAGATAAGGACGATAGATGTTTGATAGGAAAGAAGAAGCAAACTACACCAGAGCACCCATCAACCACATTATTTCCACTCTACTGAAATGGAGCAATAAATCCTGAGAGAAGCAAAAAATTAAAAGGTTTAGATATAGTGATGTATAGATTGATTCTCTATTCCGCTTTCGTGGTTGTACACTCCAGAATTTCCAAGGTGTGGAAACAGTGCGTATGGAAACCTCACTTGTTTACAATGGCGTCTTAGAAGACGGACTTTCCTAAGATTAGATCTAAGAGAAACTAATGAAAAACTGAAAATTAAAGTATAGTGACTTCAGGCTCCTCAATAGAATAGTGCATCCTTTTAAATGATTCTGAACCATCATTAATTTTGTCAGATTCGAAAGTTAAGTGGTTCCAAAGTTTTTGGCGGCCAAAGTGACGTACTTTCACAAATATAATATGTATAGATACCGGAAACTATGACAACGAAATCAGTATTACTTCCCCGCAGACATAGTACAGTAAGTCAGGGTGCGTTTCGTCATTTTTGTGACTTGTTCAGGACGGGCTTTGTTTTTCTTTATACAATAAGAGAATGAATGTTGACGCTTAATAGAACAGATATTTTGAAAAACACGGACCCATATATGTGTTTAAAAGAAAATCTTAATTAATAAACGTTCAAATTGGATTACATTTCTATACTAGATGAAAAATTGAAGTCAAACAAGACAGCATTGTATACAGTTCTTTATTTATTAACTATTATAGGACAACATTGTGTAACCACGCCAGAATGCATCAGAATTTCTAACATAGTCCAGTCGTGACCGTGACTGAGATTGACATCTCTAGAACAGCCAGCTGTTCCTGATGCAACTACAAAAAGAAACACGTGTCTTACAACCGAGAAAGTTGTTAGAAAAATGCTACAGTAATGGCAACATGACACCATTTTGGTTTCGTCATTGAAACATAGCGTTACTATTATATTTCCACCAGCAAAAGTCAGGTGATTAGCTAAAGGGTGCTCATTAAAACGCAAACACAAAAGACGCAGAATATTATTATGAATAGATACTTAAAGTGCAATTTCCAGAAGCAGAGATAAGAACTTCAGCTTTTGTAAAACCCATGAAAGCAAAATCACAGGATTCGAGAAGAAATGTCCCCGCAAAACCCTTAAGGGGT
>NW_004797305.1:441705-444641 GCF_000002075.1 Aplysia californica
TGGGGGGGGGTTGGGGGGGGAGGAGGGAGGGGCTACACCCCCAAAGTCCCGATTCGGCTCAAAATTATGGAATTTGAGTTCTAGGCTTTTTTAGGCTGTCTCAGCCTCTCCTACAATCAAATAATCGAATAAGAACCCCTAACGGCCTTATTTCTCCTCATACCGTGCATGTTTTGTCATCACCATTTCCTCGTAAAGACAATATTTTATTTATTTTATTTTTCTTTATCCGCCGTTTTCTCAAAACGCGATTTATCTCTAAACTTTTAAAAATAACTCCACCATTTTTTAAAATCCAATCTTCCTGAAATTTTCACAGAATGAAGAGAAGATGTCATACTAAAATTTGGCAATTGAATTTTTGATATAACGAAAAGATTTTTGTAGGTGGTGACCGGAGTGTGGATTTTTAGGGTTTTTTCGCAAACTTGAATACTACCTCCGGAAAAAATTCATTAATGATTTTGTAATTCGTTTAGGAAAAAAACAACAGATACATGTTTAGATCTAATGTTTGCTAACATACATGGGAAAAAACAATCAATTTCCATGAAAAATAAAAGAGTATTCATAGCGTAAAGCAAGTTTTAAG
This sequence comes from Aplysia californica, assembly GCF_000002075.1. NCBI lineage: Eukaryota > Metazoa > Mollusca > Gastropoda > Aplysiida > Aplysiidae > Aplysia > Aplysia californica. The sequence continues at coordinate 442,298 of NW_004797305.1, forward strand.
AATCCAATATGGCCGCCGTATCCATGGAAACTAAACTTTTTTATAAATTTGATTGCAGGTTTAAAAACATCTTACTATGCTTGTTATATGTGCGAAATTTGGTAAATTTCGGTCGACTAATAAGCGGGATAGCCTCCAGGTGTAGCCCCCCCCCCCCCCCCCCCCCTCTTAACATCACAAGACGAGACTGGCAAAAAAATGAAGAAGTAAGAGCAGCTATTGGCACTGAGTCCTGTCAGCATTTCGTAGCAAAACAAGGAATAAAATGGTTTGGCCACCTGTTACGTATGTCACCTAACCAGCCAGCCTTGAGAGCCAAGCACTTAAGCTATAAAGGAAGAGGAAGGCCACGCAAAAGTTGTATTGAAGGAGTCAAAATAACCATTAGAAATTATAATATCTCAATTGAGAGAGCTGCAGAGCTGGCCTACCATAGAAAACTGCATCTCCCCTCGACACTAACAGCAACAGAGGATGAAAGAGTAAAAGTAAATAAGTATACGTTTTAGCAGCTTCTGTTTTTGATTGAGAGAACAGAAAAAAATGACATGGAAAAAGCAGGATTATGATGATCTCAATATGTAAGTTAGGAAAATCATTGTTTGTCTGCAAGAATATGACATTATAAGCAGCTGAAAGAACACACTTTCCATAATTATAATCAATTACTATACACGCTTATCTGAGAAGGTAAATTACAAAAGTGAATAATATGACTTTGTGTGAACAAAAACGTATTAAACAACAGTTCACAGATTACTTCAGCTCAGCATTATTTCCTGACTATATCTCAACAGCATCTGTGTCGTACAGGTAGAGTTCTTCCCTTCGCCCTGCTTGCACACGTCGTGAATTCGATCCTCCAAGGAGAAGTGAATGCGTTGGGTATCTCCGTTTGTCTGTTGCGATCGTTTCCAACACAACCTTTACTGGCCCTGACAGGATTGGACAAAACAGCCCCCCCCCCCCCCAAACAGTTTCTGAATTGAGCCGTTTTTTGGGTAAAACGTCTTTGCAACAAATGGCTATATCCCCGTGTGCGTGGCTCGAACGTTAGGATAAAAAATCTCCACCTGTCCAAGCTTTGCCATTTCATACATAGCAGTTAGCCGACTCAGTAAGTCTTCGATCACTTTCGTATTGACTCGGAAAAATCCAGAAAAGGGAGAATCCAAGTCGGACACAACGTAACAAAGCAGCGATATGGAAAAGACGGTGACGATACACATAAGCAGCTCCATTCGGTACGAGAAAGCTGTCAGCAACAGAATGCCAAGAAAACTGAAAAAGCCCAGAGTCTCCAGGAAAAGCCACCTGAAATATAAGAGGAAGATAATAGTTTTGCAGTCCAGTCTCGATTTTATCATTCTAAATGTAATAAACAATAACAACAACAATAACAAGAAACCGTTAAGCTAGAATTATTCCCGTTGACGCAAAAGGAACCCACCGCATTATTGCAAAAACTCAATACGCTCTAGTTGAAGACTAAGTGATTCCTACAATGAAAATCACGATGTACCAAGGTAAACACTGCCTACATATATTCAAAGTGCTCTTTAGTGCATCACATTATTCAAGCAATACTGCTGCGGCTGCTGCTGCTGCTGCTGCTGCTGCTGCTGCTGCTGCTGCTGCTGCTGCAGCTACTGCTGATACTACTACTACTACTACTACTACTACTACTACTACTACTACTACTACTACTACTACTACTACTACTACTACTACTACTACTACTAATGGCAATAATAACAGTTGCTGTTGCTGGTACCATTAACACTCATTAAAACGTAAGAGTGATACACTATGAGCCAAAAAGTAACGTAAGTAATCTAAACATTAAAGAAAAAATTTAGTGGCAATGAAGCTCACGTGATGGAATGCGGACATCAAGATTTTAAAAACAGAACGGCAACTCACCCCCCCAAAAAAAAAACAACAACAACAAACAAACAACAACAAACAAACCAAAAAAAACCTCAGATCAAATCCAATCCAATTGAAATTAATCTGAACTCACATAACCGGATGTATTCTGGCATGCATGATGCTGATGCGGTCAGAGCAGATAGAGTTGAGGTCCTTGATGTCCTCCACTATGTGTTTGCACAAGATGCGGTTCACGCAATTGTCCTTAGAGGTGTCCACCTTCCGAAGAACGTCCAGTATATCCCAGATAGACACTGAGGAGAAGACAACAAGAAATGCGTGTGTTGGCTCTTTTCTCTCCCCCTTTTCGGAGTATGCACTGTGTGTGTGTGTGTTTGTGTGTGCGCGTGTTTGTGTGTGCTCGTGTTTGTGTGTGTGTGTGTGTGTGTGTGCGTGTGTGTGTGTGTGTGTG
>NW_004797305.1:445277-447231 GCF_000002075.1 Aplysia californica
CAACTAGGATTTGCTGCTTTTTTGGATATCAACATGCGTTCTGTTTTCTTTACATTCAACACTAATCCTTTACGTTCACTTTCTGTTACAACAGTATCTAGAAGCAATTGAAGGTCCTTTTCTGAGCCTGCTATTCAAACTGTGTCATCTGCATACCTGATGTTATTAATATTTTCTCCATTTACTTTGAAAACTGGACATCCTTCTATGTTTCTAAAGATAGTTTCACTGTACGCAACGGATACCATAGATTAAGGAACTGCAATGTCAGTCGATCCCATTCACCTATCAAACCTGGTTCATTTAATAGTCAGGATAGCCGTTCTGTTATAGATAGATTTCGTACTTTCAAAGCACTGAAAGGTAATTCCGGGGCTCATTCATTCATTCATTCATTCATTCATTCATTCATTCATTCATTCATTTATTCATTCATAACAAGGGATGTTTAAGAAGAAACGTAACAGAAAGCGATAAACATTCACCTCTCACGTCTTTGGGCGAAGTATGGTGGAACGTATGCGGTTCTCTTTCTAAGATCTGTAACACCATGAATATCGTCTCGTCTTTGACAGCCTGAAAAATGCGAGAAAAGTAAGTTCCAGTAGCTCATCTCCAAAGACACAATACGTAGTTTAGATTTAAAAGCGATATAAGCAAGAACACAATATCATTTAAATAACTCCTTTATATTTAATTTGGTCTCTTGCCAAAAGGAGTTGCCTATATTCATTGAGTGAGGATTGCATCATATAAAAAAGAAGATTCAAGGTAAGCAGTCGATGAAACCTAAAGCACCTTTCACTGTTTTTAGTATCAATGAAAGAAGCCAGCACATGTATAATAGACAAACACTGTTATTTTTATACCCCTGTTGCTCAGGTGAACGTACATTTATTACACAGGTATCCTGGAGGAATCCTTAAGAGAGCATTTTTATTTAGCTAAAAAGATTTTCCTGGCCCTCATCCACAGTCCTTGTCTTATTGGGGAAAGGCCTGAAATCCATTGCTTACTGCTTGTGCTTTTGTGGTGAATTTACGTTGTGAAGCGTAAATATACGTATTAACGAAATTTTTAACAATTGTTTGCTTGTTTAAAATTTAACAGTAAATTCAGTATAGTAAATTCCGTTAACTTTTCCGTAAATAAAGACATAATACCTTAATGATATTGAGACGATCAACAATCCCGACTGTGGTCAATTTGGCCGCAAAGGTGGCGATGTGGTCAATTTTGCCGATCTCCTTGGCGAGCTGATTGAGGATATCGTGTTGCTTATTTAGAGCCTGTTGGAAAGCGAAACCAAAGGACGTGGCATACACTAGACCTGCTGGGGCTAGGTAACATGCTGAGGAAGATAAAAAAAAATAATTATGAAACTTTCTTTGCTGTATATATATCAGTTTCATCCTCGTTTCTTTTTTATCTATGGTTCACTGTCACAGGTTTATAAAAATCACAAAGTTCAAAAGTGCCTAGTGTGGACTCGCATTGGGGTTGACCATTATTACGGTGCGGGTGTAAAATATTGAACATCAAACAAATCGCTGGCTGACAGAAACACGAGAGACTTTATATTGGGTAATATGTTTTATCAACTGTCTTGTTTTGTCTGCCCTGGTGATTTTTCGCAGAAAGCAACAATGAGCTCTATGAAAACAGCCAGTCTTCTTAAATGATGCAAATTGTATTATCGTCATTATCATGACCTGTCAGTGTGTGTGCGTCGGTTACTAGCTTTGGCTAAAAAGCACAAGGAAAAAGAAGACGAAGACGGCTCAAACATACCGTTTGAACACAATCCTTTGACCGAGAGTGAAGTAAATCAGCTATAGGATGAAACAACAATGCCCTTTTTTCTCTACGGTTTTTGCTGTAAGGATGTTGTGACAACATTGAAGCTCGTATTATGTGTGTGTGTGTGTGTGTGTGTGTGTGTGTGTGTGTGTGA
>NW_004797305.1:448373-449839 GCF_000002075.1 Aplysia californica
CACTCTTGTGTATTTATGTGTGTATTTTGGTCTACAAGATAGATAGATAGATAGATAGATAGATAGATAGATAGATAGATAGATAGATAGATAGATAGATAGATAGATAGATAGATAGATAGATCTGTGATTAATGAAGATGATGATGTTGATGATGATGATGATCTTCTCTTGTTGCTGCTACTGCTACTGATGATGATGATGATGATGATGATAAAAGGGTCGTGACGATAATGATGTTTTGGTTAACCTAAAGAAACATCAGTGAGGGTTTTAAAGAACCAAGCTTTAAACTTACTTGTTGTAAATAGAAATGTGAGACACTCTATATTTTTGTTCTCACAATTTTACTATCTGATTCTGGAACTTCACAGCACGGCACAGGTCGACACAAACCCAGAAGGGCGATGTCGACCTTTCGTGTTAAAATCAAAAGGTCAGTTAATAGAACAACCCTTACGATAAGATTAATTTTCCAGTGACAGATTCAATTTCAAACATTATTGCCTCAGTTATCTCCGCTGGCATCGTTAAAGCATTGCAAAGAATCAAAATTAACACAGGGACCCGCTCAACAAAATTGCTGTGTAAACAGATGTAGCCGAGGCGTCTCTGGTTGTTTTGGATGGACGGAAGACATGCACTTCGTATTACATCGTTTGTCAGCTTAGCATTCAAATTTCTTATTGATACAGCCGGAAGGAATAAACACTATTTTTTGGGTTAAGACAAAAAGTTTACGCAGCTCAAGTTTCATCCATCACTGCTCTTGATTAGTGAGCAAACTTAAAATGTTAGGAATAGACACTGCTCTGCTATGACTTTGCGCAACCAATGTAAATGTAAACATTATGTAATAACATTATTAGTAGAAATGCCATTGCCCTCGATTTCTTTTCATCTGCGGCTCTGCCAGGATTGTGGCAGAACCCGATAGATTGGGCTTTTTTCTATGAATGTGTGGGTGCTTTACGCCCATATTGACAATGCCACAATTAAGATCAATTCGTAGGCGTACTTCGATCCGCCTGTTTGAGCCAACCCAGACTGATAGGGGTACAACATACCAGAGGGAAGACGGAGATACAGGACAGAAATTCTGTCCTCAGAATCGAACGGAGGAGTCTTGTGTGCGACGGTGAAGCGCTAAACAGCTACACCACAGACACTGGTTTTTAAGTTTTTTCAAGAGGTTATAAAAGTTTACAGGGTCTCAAAATTTAGACCAATTAGCACTGTGTCGATAATTATCATTCTGGAAGTCACCGTGAAATCCTTATGAGTAGACAGCCCTTTTGTTGAGACAAGCACGGACTTTTGGTTTATTCTTTGTAATCGGGATACTTACTAAAATGTGTCCTTAGCTTCAACTAAAGGTGTATGTGTTCGTGTGTGCGTGTGTTTGTGTGTGTGTGTATTTGTGTGTCTCTGTGTGTGTGTGTGTGTGTGTGTGTGTGTGAGAGAGA
>NW_004797305.1:449939-451573 GCF_000002075.1 Aplysia californica
AGAGTGAGTGTGTGTGTTGGGGGGGGGGAGCGTATGTGTGCGGTTTCTTTTATATTATTTTTTTGGTGTGGTGGAAGGTAGGGGGCGGTGGTTATGCCCAATTTTGGCCAATTTGGGTACTACATATTTTGAGAAAGTTCATCTTTCAGTTGGAATAGATAATTGATACAGATGAGGAGTTCAACTTAGAGTGTCTTTTTCTGTCTTGTTTTGGTATCTTCCAACATTACAGTTTTAGAATCAAAACAACGCCGTATTATTGTTTTCTTTTAAAGATTTACTTGTGGATGTCACTGAAATGTTGACGGATTAGGCAATGTGTCTTTAAACAATGTGTTCAGCGGGTTTTGGGACTTCAAGTTTGGTTTCATTTCTTTCGACATCAAATTAAAAAAAATAATTTCTAACACTATTTTTTTTCTTTAATTAATTCCAACTTTTAAAAGTCAAATGATTTCGTAACTTTGAATATATCAAACTTATAAACAACAACAACAACAACAACAACATTAACAAAACAAACAAACAAAAATATAATTACATTGATAGCGCGTCTAACATCTCTAGCATCTCTGTCTGCAAAAGAGAATCCAAATAAATCATTGAAATCAATACTTTGACGCATTAATTGGTTTAGGAAAAAATGAATATTATTATAATAAAATTAGCAGGTTCGTTCACTGCTCATTTCATTAATCTGAAAATAGTGTTCACCTCTTCCTTTGAAGTATCCTAGATGCCATAAATAAAATGGCATGTCTGTGAGTATCTACGATTTTATTAGGAGTGACCTGTTGATCTTCTCTAAATGTCACCGCACTTTCAATAATTTATTTATCTATTTTCAGCAACAATTTGAGAATGGGAAAGGGGGGGGGGTGTACTTGCTTTACATCCGCAAAGACTGTATGGATATAATGATGGTGTTGTTTTTCTTGTACTCCCTATGATCTAGGTAAAGGATACTGAGAAATACAATATGGAAGTAGTAAATCTCTATCTTTATAGTAACATTATTACGAGGTCGTTGATCGTAAACCAAAACCAAAACCCCAGCAGATTTTAGATAGATTGGGAGGGACAGATATTCTCGAAACCGTAGTGGAGACACATTCTTTGAGAATCGTTGCTTTAGGCTACGCGTCCACCAAAATAAGATCACTTCCAGGCCAGGCTAATGTACGAAGTTTTTGCATGTTGTAGAACCGACTCAAAAAGATCCACGTCCACCGACGTCAAACCTGCTCAACCTATTTTTAGCCCAATGTGTTATGATTACGAGAACAACAGACAGCATAGACGATTTATTTTTTTGTTTACCACTTTAAAAAACTTAAAAGCAACAAATTATAATTATGGGAAACGTTGTTGGTCAGCTGGGAGGATGAGAAGAAGAGAAAAAAAACCATTTCCGGGACTGGGATTCGAGCCACGCTGACAAAATAATGATTTGTCTTCAAACGCAGGCACACTGTTCATTCGGCCATCTGAACTTTCAACAGCGAAGGGTAGATTAAGCTTGATTTTTACAGCACCGGTTCATGAAAGGCAAAGCAACATAGATCGAGATGTAGATCTAGGCCTAGTATCTTTACAACGAAGATAGTGACAATGTCAGAAACTTGGGGCGGGGG
>NW_004797305.1:451673-454938 GCF_000002075.1 Aplysia californica
GCGGGTATTGGATCGGCAGATAAGGTCTGGAGAAAACTAATAACTGGGGGAAAATTGGAAGCACTAAACATTAGAGAACGTAGATCTAGACACGTCTTTTGCTTGGTCTAACCTAACCTATATTTAGCTTTCCCGAGAACGAAATAATCTAGATCTAGATCTAGGTCAAGAGCTTTAATTTCGTTTTTTTTTGGTGCTGTTTTTCAGCACAAAACTACTATTGTACAACATATTGTAATGAGATAAGACTTTATTGATCATGCACAGTGCAACGGAGAAGCAAAAAAGTACTTAAAGATGCTAATTTCCTTCCAAAATGAGTCAAATCGAGGCTTTCTTAGTCGCCTGTACGCTTACGAAAAAGCGTGCATGCAGGAAAATCGCATAGTCCGGCAAAGGAAGTCAGTGACAGACGAAAACAAGCTCCTTTTCATGCGAGCCTGGCCTACAAGGGACAAAAAACCGCAGTGGACGAGGGGCCTAAGGTAAATAAATATATACAGTAGCGTCCAAAAAAACTTGAACATGCAATCACCAAATCATCGTGTTAAAGCCTCGCATTACCTACTCATGCAGCATACCAGTTTAAAGGTAAATAAATTCTGAATCATCTGACACATTCATAATTCATCTATGTTAAGGACGTCCGAGATATGATCACTCAAAGTTAAGCTTTAAAAATCTGGCTTGGCAAAACTGTGCAGGTAAGGGTAAGACATGATGTTCTAGCACTTGCGCGAAGTAGTCCACTAAACCAAGCCGTCCAGTAATTCTCATGAGGGTGGTTCTAATCATTTCACCCAAGACTACCCAAAACCATGGCAGTTTCGTGGCATATGTTTCTCACTGACAGATGATTATGTCCAAAATCTTATTAGCACATTCTATGAGCAAAAAAGGTTTTCTGCTTGACACGAAACCATTATCTCCTAAACAAAAACAAAATTAAAACTAATGAGCACATGTTATGCTCAGGTCCAGGTTTTGTGTTGCATTTGTAAGTGCTCTGTTCTCCGATATGTTTGGGAATATCATCAGATGATGCAGTTCATTGCAGAGACCATAACATTCTCTTTTCATTTGATATGCAATTCATTTCCATTCTACCAAAGTTGATGCACTTCAATTTATGCGCGAACACTCTTTTGAGTTTTTCTGATTCCACACAATTAATTTTGCCAAGCCTGATTTTTAAAGGTCATTTTTGAGTAACTATATCTCGGACGTATCTTAATTTGGATAAAATGTTAATGTGTCAGATGATGCAGAATTTATTCAGTTTTTAATTGGTATGCTGCATGAGCAGGTAGTACAAGCCTATAACACGATGGCTGGGTGATTACATTTTCAAGTTTCTTTTTTGACACCACTATATGACGGAGAAAAGGACGAGTTTGGGAGGCGAAAAAATGTATGACTTGCCAAGGGGGAAGAAGGGGGAGGGAGGAGAGCTGAGCACACATGGGGAGTGGTCAGAATGTGAGAAGGTTGATTTTGCCCTCAAGCGACAGGAAGTAAAGATGTCATCGTTAATGGAACAGTTTTGGTAAAGAGAAGCACAGCGACACAATAACGGTCATACAGTGAAATGAAGAAACAAGACAGACAGACAGAAAGGAGGAAAGGAAAAGAAGTAGGATCTACCAGTGGGCGCCCTTCTATCATCCGCAATGAAATAGTGAACAGCATCTTTTTAAAAGAAGCATTAGGAGAAAAATTAGAAAAAACATCCCCAAACCCCAAACTCCCAAATTAGTTTCGCTGTGTAAAAACACAGGATGTTATTGAAAATACCATGACGTTAATCGTCACATGACCACGACATAAATAGTGCCAGCAACTGCACTTTAATTATCCTATTTTGAAGAACAACATCATGAGTAATCGCAAGAGCTCGTGATCTGCCTTGAGTAAAACAATGCAGTGCAAGATAATTTTTGTAATGCGGTCTTTTTTTAGGAGCTCAAACAGCACGAGTTTGACTCCAAAGAAATTTCTCCTGACACACCATTGCATAGATTGATTAGAATTTAAGAAAAAGGTTTCTCTCAACTCAACATGGCACATATGTTTATGCTGTTCCAATTCGTCATTTTTCAAATATCTCTTTTACTCTAAGATACAGATCCCAATACAGCCATGCACGACTATGGGTTTACTTTGAAATAAGGTTCAAAGGCGCATTCCAGGGCAAAGATATCAACTGCCTGTTTCGATTGTATTTTTGTTAAATGACTTCTGTTTGATGGTAATATCTGACTATTTTACATCAAGGCCACGTATTGAGTAAAAAGATACACTGCTTTTATTCAAACAATTTTAGGCTATGGTTAGTTTAGTTATTTTTACCTGAAGCAAATTGGAAGAAATGCTCGAAAGGCAATAAATTTTTATCAGTTACGTTCACAAAAGTAGCCCGTCATACTAAAAGAATGGGGGGAAATTTACAAAAGAATACTCTAGCTGTTACGAAATGATTTTCAACGGAAGCATGTTTAAGAAAACGATTTAACTTTCAATATTAATTTTGCTCACAAAACATAAGTCACTGATGAAAAGTGGTAATTGTTCTTCAGCAGATTCACGTAAACTGAAAAGGGGCCGTGGGGATAAAACCCTTGTAGTAGCCCAAGGTTTCACTAAATTAACCCTTAATAAATGCAAAACGCAAGTTCTTTTCATGGTTTTATTTTACGTACGAAGCTATATAGGAACAAGAGTAGGCTAGATATTTATTCACACAAAAAGCCCTGCGATGAGACGTATGCAAAACTATCCATCCCTCCCTCACACATCCTTTTTTATCCATTGGCCATTTATATGAGATTGACGCCATCTGATTAGTAGAAAAAAGTGGTTGTGATATTGTCCAATTGTGTATTACGTTCGTACTTAATATTGCAAGTCACTGTTACAGATAGAGATTCAAGGGTTGTAGATGTAATACATTGATCTGAGAGCAATGGTGATTTTAGAAATAATGGTGGTGATGAGTGATGATGAGGGATGGCGTTTAAGTACCGTCATGTTATCGGTAGTCCTATCTTCCTCTGCTCCAACGAGTCACGAGGGACGTGGGCACCCTCTATCGCGTTCCCTACAGGAATCATCTTTAATGTCACCTTGAAGTTCCGAAATGGTGCTCTCATACACATCCAATACAGAACAATAATCGTCTGTTCAGAACAATTGTCTGCCCTTACTGAAGTCTTACTTTCAACTTTTAGAAGGAGTAACCAGCGAAATGGCAAGATGAAATAATTTT
>NW_004797305.1:455038-456762 GCF_000002075.1 Aplysia californica
CCCCAGGGTGAAAATTGAAATGAACGCTTTGAAGCTCTGATACCCCATTATCAAGGAACCAATGCAAGGCCTTCATTGTGCTTATCATAATAATGAAGAAAAGCAGTCCACGAAATGTGAACCGGTATTTGTGGGATAGCGGTGGGGTGCTTTGCCGACGTTCGCAAAAGACCTGAGTTCGATATCCATTGGAGAATTGTTTTTATTTTAATTTTAGTGTCTCCGCCTTTCTGCTGGGACAAGGTATCCCTCACAGCCCGGGTTGGCCTTGACAGGTAGAATCGAAGCCCGCCTCCTAAATAATCACAATTGTGTCAGTGGGGACGTAAAACATTAACATTGAAATGAAAATGAATTTATTAATAATGTCATCTAAAAGTGATAAAGTGTTTCCCCATACTGACTAGGCATGGTGTATTTTTCGTTGAGTCAACAAAACTGCTAACCGTGTGCATATGATTTAAAAAAAGGTAAAGTTGTTCCCGCATCCGATCCGGACATTGGGGATTGCCTTGTTAGTGAGACAACTTCCTGGGCCTTCGGCATATTGTGGTAGGGTGGCCAGTTCCTTTCCACACCGCATTTACTTCCCTAACTCGAAGTCAGATACCCATTACTGCTGGTTGGGCAGGAGAGGGCGAAAAATATCCGTGTCCGAACCGAGGCTCGAGCTCAGACTTTCCGCTTCGGAGACGAGCGGTGCATAAATTACTGCAACAATAAAGTACGAGCAATTGCGGATTCGACCAAAAGCAATCAATGTTTTTGTGAAATCACAGTGATCATTTAATTTATCATGGCATCTGATAGCCACTATAATGATCATCACCTTATGCTTGAGGAATTACCCTTAAAACAGAGGATTACCCATCCCCACATCTCTGAAAAGCCATCATAAAAATTAATGTTATGCTTTCTAATAAGAAGCTTGTGGCTATCAAGATTATCATCTAAGATATCTGGGAAAACATAGCATTGTCAATTTTTAGAGCTTATATCCAACCGAATTTGTTTCTAGTATTACTCAAGCATTTCCTTTTTAACGCATTAACATCTTTTGGGTAAGATGAAAGACCTCTAAGTTAATAGAGAACTCCAAAAATAAGATTATATTGGTAACTGGTTTTTATAGATTGAGCTAAATACTCCCCAAAGCTTTTTTCTCTATAAAATCCAGACACTATTAAAAAAAAAAAATCTACGATACATGGTATCATTACAATTGGGTGTTCACCATTTCACATTTTTCTCTTGGGCACTTTATCTTATGTGTGTCTAAGTTGCTTTCATCATTCTGAGCCATTGGGTGCGTTTGGTTCAAAAGTTTCACCGAACCCCCGCGGCGACAGGAATTACTAGCTCATCACGCAAAAGCGCAATTACTTCAGTGGCTATTTCCGATAATTGATTGCAGAAACACAGCATTGAATGAATAGCCGTAAGAACGTCCGGACTTTCCCATTTCATGAGAGCTAAAGATAGATACTAGAATTATGCGTCGACAAAAATAGATAAATAAACAAATAAATAAATAAATACATAAATTCATAAATGCATAATACATAAATACATAAATAAATAAACGCTTGTACAAACATCAATCGACCTGCTTGTCATTTCTTCGAATTAAATAGAAATGCTTCAGGTTTCTTTTTTCTTATAGGAAAATCTGTTATGTTTCCATACTGAATTATTTTCGAAATGAGCCCCTCCTCGCCGCCCCC
>NW_004797305.1:456862-460954 GCF_000002075.1 Aplysia californica
CCCCCCCCCCCCCAACCCCTTCTTCTTTTTTCTCTTCTCACCTATCTTACCTACATGCACCCCCCCCCTTCCCCCGCGACCACTAAATAAAAAGGTCCTCTCTGTTATATGTCGTCGTCTTCTTGAAATAACTGTAACATTTAATTACTTTCAGTGCAGACAGAAACATACCCGAAAGAAACACAACGGAATATCTGGTCCTCAAAATACATTTTCATGTCTAAGACCAACAGGCCGTAAAAGACTCGTCGTTCGTCTGTTTTATCCTGAGGACAGGGGAATAGCGACTGTGTTAACCGAATATCTAGTCTATGCCTTGATGGTATTGGTTATAGCATCGATACCCAATATTTTTGTTATGATTTGGCACCTATCTAGCTGTATCCGGTCAAAGATCGTACGTATCTTTAATTTGGCACTATAACCGATTACACCAGACGATGACGTCAAAGTCGCAGTCCCCTGGTGCAGCCGTTTTATACAAAAGTACGATTTGATAACAAGCTCAGGAGAATCAATATCATAACATATAAATTATATGCTCAGTGCCCAAGTACATTTATGCATATCACAAAAAATTAATAATTACTCACACAATAAAGTACATGTAACATAACATGATGTGTTATTGGGTAGCTTTAGAGAAACCAAAAGCAAATGGGAATGCAAATAGGGAATTCTATTCCAAACTACGTTGTGAGATATACTCAGACCAACAGAAAATGGGAACATTCTCTAACACGGAGTCTCACTCAAGGGAACGGAAGTCTACCAATTTTTGAATGGAAACTCTTGACGTACGTTTAAACCTTTCCATTAGAAGCCGTTCATGTATGAAAGGAAAAGAATTAATTTAATGTTTAGGTTTGCCTTGGGAACAGAACATTAATTTGTTGTATATCACATTTTCCACTTGTGATACTGCTCTTTTCCGATCAAAATTAAGTTGATAACAATACGGAATAATAGCCCCAAAAGCAAAAACATCCCCAACCCTCCTCCCTCGAGTGTTTCATGGTCAGTCGATAATGGTGTAACGGCCTGCACAAAACAGTAAATGTCCTATAAATAAAACACGATACAACAGTCTTAACCTTAAGCCTCACCCTATAACCTAAAAGTGATGCACTGCCAGATCCCCATTGTGAAGGCTAGGATAAACCTCGATCCGACTCATTATCTTAGCATAGAGAAGGGAAAATAAAAATGTTGCAATCGCTTTTGACGTCAGCAGTAAGAGTTCTATCATCTATATCAAAGTTAATTTTCGAGAGGAATTGCCAACAAGGCTATTTGCGATCCTTTAATCTTTTTTTTTTCTTCTCACGGCCATTTGATTTTCGTTTCTTGACAATAACGAGAAATCCCCAGCGGTGCTTACCGTATGTGACAGATTTATTTGTGACATATTGTGTTTTCTTAGCCAAAAAAAAGAAGATAAAAACATACTCCATTGTAAAAGCGGAAGCATTAAATACCACAACATAATACGCACAGTAGCGTTACAATGCACTTATCCATTCTGTTCAATTTTCTCTCGAAGAGGGAGGAACAGTTGGCTGATACATTGTGTCTGGCTGGTTTGTCATGGGAAGTCTCTCTCACAGAGTGCGCAAAGGTCATGTGTCTCCAGCATAAAAGGATTTGCAAGCAGAAATACGTTTCAGACATCAGATTGATGAGCATGTACTAAGTGTAAGGTCGATAAAGCTAAGCGTAGTTGCTTAAAACGATTTCTTAGTCGAGGGTGTCGATAGGTCAGCAAAGTTTAATGTTAGGTGTTTTACTGACCCCTGGAAGAATATAATATAACCTGAATAATTAACCTGATCAGAAGAAGTCTGATTTAAAGTGTTGTTCACTTTATGCCCGACGTCCTCAGAAGGGTATTTTCCTTGACTTTCGCTCAAATGATGTTGGGACACCCACAAAAGACTAACCACCACCCTCCTCCATCTACCAATAAACCCCCGTTCTGTTTCGTTTCATCATTTCCATCCCTGTTCTTTCAAAGGGTAGCGTTTAAATTTCCATCAATACGTTTTACTGTGTACTAACGATTCTTTTGCTTGTGATTGGTAATTTATGTCGTAAGGTAAGAAATACCGGCTTATGCGTTGTTATAGTGGTTAGGCGTTTCGATTTCCAAGTCCGGAGAAATATTTGTAGAGTGTATAGGTCTTTCTGCTGGGATGTTGTATCACTCTCAGCCCCGCCTGGCCCTGACAGTCAAGACAGAAGCCCACCTCCGAATTTATCTAAATTATGTCAAGTGGCATAGAACACTTACATTAAGAATATTAAAGTAAAAACCCTCACTCTTTTAACAATAAAAGGAAAGCGAACTATTTTAAAGAATAGAGCTTTTCTTCCTAACAAAAGGGATCATGATCTTGACGACTCACCTCATAGTCAAACTCATTGAGGAACTCTTCAGTAGGTTTCACTTTGATGAAGCTCAGCTCCTTGGCGCTTAGTTTATGAAGGTCTTTCTTGTCGACTCTGGGACCCACCAAATTTCTTTTATTTAATCCAAACAGGTCATTCTTCCGTTTTCGTGAGTGTATTGCCAGCATCAACAGCGCTTAAGAAAAACGGGGAGGCGGGAAAAGAGTAAGGGCGGGGAGGGGGGAGGGAGGGAGAACAAGACACCAAACATGTTCATAATAAGACAATTAGAAGTTGAATTAGCGATATATTCAAAACAAACGAAACTGAACATGTTGATAAGATACATGCATTCAGCCACAAATCCGTGCGACTCACTCGACCAACAATGGATGGACGGCAGTTATAAAGTTAGATTCTTTTTCAAGATAAACGTGGCATGGACCTTCCTTTTAAACTCTTTCTTTTAAGCTCTTTATACTCACAGAAAGGCAAATCTGTCTTTAAAATATCATATTTTTGTTAAGTGAGGCTGTAAAATCACACAGAGTTTAAACACATCCTTACAATTATTGTCATTCCCGGATTATTCAGCGTGTTTAGTGATGAAAATTTTCCTCTTACTAGCAGTTTTCAGTATTCTAAACATAAGACGAGTATTTCAATTTTGGAATGTAACGTTGGAAGTGGACATGGATTGATGGCACTTTCACCTGTTGTTTCTGGTTCACTGACAGTTCCACCCGATGTTTCTGGTTCTCTGACAATTTCACCTGTTGTTTCTGGTTCACTGGCAGATATGCGCGCTTGTTTTGGTTCTGCCATTTCGTTTGTATTGGCTCACCCGTGTACAAACGCAAAAGGAAATACAAAATCAAAACCCATCTAATAGTACCTTGATTGGGAGTGTACTTGACCCTTGCAGACTGAAGACTTGGCACCACCCCTTTCCAGCACCACCCCAAGCCACTGCCTGCGGGTATTGCCTCTTTATGTCGCTAATGGCCTACACATTACAAAGTCAACTTCAGCTCCTTGCAATCTATAGCACGTGGGTATGCCTTCTTGCAACCTCATGGAGATGTGTATTTTTCACTTACTCAACCACTCACTCTCTCATTCACTCACTCATTCTCTAACTCACTACCTAACGAACTTTACTAAAAAAAAACCGAACTAGCTAAATGACTGACTATTTAATTAACTAAAGAGATTAATCAAATAGCTTACTGACCACTGAAATAACTAACGAATAAACTAACTAATCGACAAATCAACTTATATATATATATGTACCTGGGTAAGATACTTACAGAACAAGATGACGGCCACGAGAAGCAAAGGGGGAACTAGAATCTCTTGGCTGGTGGGCGTTTCTTCTGCACCGGTCGTCGGGTTCACTTCCGGTTCAGCGCTTGAGGCCTCAGGCTCAGCCATTGGATTGACTTCAGGGTCTGATGACGTTTCTGATTCTGCTGTCTCTGGCTCACTAGCTGCTCCGCCTGTCGTTTCTGGTTCACTGACAGTTTCACCTGTTGTTTCTGGTTCACTGACAGTTTCACCTGTTGTTTCTGGTTCACTGACAGTTTCACCTGTTGTTTCTGGTTCACCAACAGATTCACCTGCTGTTTCTGGTTCACTGACAGTTTCACCTGTTGTTTCTGGTTCACTTACAATTTCACCTGATGTTTCTGGTTCATTGAC
>NW_004797305.1:461907-465887 GCF_000002075.1 Aplysia californica
GTTTCTGGTTCACTGACAACCTCACTTGTTGTTTCTGGTTCACTGATAGTTTCACTTGTTGTTTCTGGTTCACTAATAGTTTCACTTGTTGTTTCTGGTTCACTGGCAGTTTCACTTGTTGTTTCTGTTTCACTTATAGTTTCACTTGTTGCTTCTGGTTCACTTACAGTTTCACTTGTTGTTTCTGGTTCACTTACAGTTTCACTTGTTGTTTCTGGTTCACTCGATGTTTCTTGGTTACTGACTGCGCCAGTAGTTGTCTCTGGTTCCCCCGTGGGTTCACCCGTCACATACAGTTCACTGGGTGTGCTATCCCATGATTGTTTATAGTTGGTAGTCCCTAGACCTACTTGTGCTGTAGTGTAAACGATAGTTGAGTCCTCTGATTGCTGTGCGGGCCAGTTTGTGGGCGCTGCGGCTGCTGAATGAAAATAATATTATCTTCTTTAGCACCTTTAATGCAAGATTTAATGCGTTCCTCAGTCAAGAAGTACACATAGATATGAACATCAGAAATGTGTATTTGGATCATTATTCTTGACACGGTTCATGAATTCAAATGTGGTCTAGCTCACTTTTTTATTTTTATTTCAGAGTTGAATAGATTGCAACACACTGGCGTCTGTGGTTAGGTCACATTCAGAAGACCCGACTTCGATTACGGTGAGGGGAGTATCTTAATCAAGTAATAATATTATTATTCAGTCTAAAGGCTGGGACGCTGTATCTCTCTCGGCCGAGCTGGCCAAGATAGGCAGGGATGGAGCTCGCCTTCTAAATGATCTAATTTGTCGATGTGGACGCAGACACATACACAAAAGATAGATTTTAACAATTGTGGATTAGAAAGCTGTTAGGATGTATGTAATGAATAATAACAGTTTGCAAATCTGTAAATCTAATAAGTGCATTTGAGGGTGAAGGATACTCATCGACATTTAGACTTATAAAAGCTTTAACCAGTAGCATATTGTTCCGTCTTGTTGACGTATTAGAAATTAAAAAGCAAAATTACTTTGCAGCAAAGATGGCACATTATTACATCCCCCTTCCACCCCACCCCCTGTTAAAAAAACAGTATTGAATGAACGTATTATTATGGTCAGTAGTGTCAAGTGATTAATGTTCACTAAACGTCAAGTAATTGAAGAAGTAGGTCAAACAAAAAAGAAAGCCGTTCTGTCTTCTCATAACGTTTAAGGTAGAGGTATGTACCAGTTATGTGGATTGCTGCAACCAAAGTCTCTTACAGTGGTGTCAAAAATTGGTGGCGCAACTTATCCTCAAATATCTCTTTAACGAGTGAATCAATGTCATCCATACTTTGCCCAACAGTTTGTATCAATTTGTCTCAACTTACTCATATTTATTTCTGACAACAATAGAAGTTAAATTTTTTAAAATGTTCTTCATAGACTTAATAAGATACTATATGTATAGCCGTCGCGTGGGAAATGAGATTTTTCACAGCACTTCCCGCTTCTGACGCACATTTTGCATACGTCACAGCTCACCAATGACACCTTTTAGTGGCAAAACTTGTAACGAGAAATACTATTATAGTGAACAATTTTTTTTGCACTAAAAGTTCTCAAAACATGCATTCAATAAACATAGTGTCACGATTAGAAAACGAAATGACGGACTTGCTTTTAAAAACGATATTACCCCAGCCGTACACATTTTAAAATCTGAAGAAACCACCCTCTTGGATTTTGTGAAAAAGCTGAAATGTTAGATGGCTTTAAAAATATTTGACAATAAGTTGCGCTACGAATTTTTAACTGCACTACAGAGCAAATACATTCACATTGATAATCAACCACTCTGTACATGTATGCGACACTTTTCAAAATGCCCCATAGCAGAGACTTACACTACAATGCAGTTAAAAATTCGTGGCGCAACTTATTGTCAGATACGAGGTATTTCCTTAACTATCGAGCATAAATTCTCCAGCTTTTGCACAATGATTTGGATCAGTTTGTCTTAAGAGACCGACATTTTTGTAAACAGCTGCAAGCTTTAGTCTAAAGAATTCCTAAATAAACACTAATTTTAAAAAATCCGAGTTGGTGGTTTCAACAGATTTAAAAAGGTTTACGCCCCATGAACTGGTATAATATTGCTTTATTAAAAGCGAGTATGTCCTTTGTACTAATAGTTGAACTATGCTTAATGAAGGCATGTTTTGATAAACTTTAGTGCAAAAAAAAGCGTTCACTATAAAATTAATTTTTGTAACAAGTTTTGTAACAAGAGTAACAAGTTTTGCCACTAAAGTGTGTAATTCTCGGCAGTGACCTAGGCCATATGCAAAATGTATGTGAGAAGCGGGAAGTACTGTGAAGGAAGTACCTCACAACTTTTGGGACTGTAACAGTAAATGAATAAGAGAGGGCAAACATATTGCTACAGACTTGCAAGACCAAGTACTCGGACAAAGGAATGTCAACGTGCCGCAAACAGAAGAAAAGCAAGATCAAAGTGTAATTTCGTCAAAATGTTTGATCTTTTATGCTGGGTGATCCAAGTGTTTGCAGTGCCGCCTTTATTTAATGCTCTGTAATTAGCATAAGGTCGATATTACCTATATGCCAGCAAACTATGATCACAAATTATGGCTTCTGCGTTAATATTTGATAATGATTAATTGTAAGCCAAAATTAAGGCTCCAATAACGTTTGATCAAGGCCAGTTTTGCACATAAAGAACCCAAGCTGATGACCCAAGGACACACTAATTGTCGACAAACTTTCAAACTGCAGGCTGAATACGGATGAATCGTGATGACGTTACGAAGGAAAGGTATCCGGAACTAAGGGTAAACACATCGATTCGGTATCCCTTTGTTGTGTATTGAAACTGGGGCATCTCATTAATTCTTGTAGGGCAGATATTATGGTTTTGACTGACAGAAGTCGTTTTGAGGCTTCGATCAGACTGAGTACATAGCTTTTCTTACGCTTCTTGAAGCATTGTTTTTCTCTAGCAGTGTTCCCATCAGTGTCTGTGATTGCACGTAGAAGACATGAGCTCGATTCTCATGTGGGGAGAATTGATATCGTGTCTCAGTCCTTTTGCTGAGACCGTGTATCCTTCTCGACCCCGGCTGACTTTGCCATTCAGGGTCGTAGTCCGCTCGCTTCCTGAATGATTCAAATTGTGTTGTTGGGGGTTTAAAATACCGCCATTTAAAAAGAAACAAACAAGTTACAAGCAAAAAGTATCTAGTTCCCGCCAGTTTAGTACTTGTTCTTTCAAGGTGTGTAACATTTATTTCTGATTTAGCTTAAATGCTACTGTAGATACTCTTGGGGACATTTGAAAGTTCGTGGCCATTGCTTAGGATTTGGGAAGTATTAAAAATCTGTGTCACGATGTGGTGGAATCAGGCGCTCGTCAATTTTTGGGCATATTGAGTTATTGGAATCATCTCAAAGCATGTTCATTTGTCTTGTTTTCAATGAAAACATTACTCATCTATCTCCAATAGAAAAGGAGATATTTTGGACTGAAGCAGGTCGGGATCATCTGGTTTCAGAGGTAAAACTAGAGAGAAATTGGCTGACAAAGTTCGGTAACTTTCATAGCCTGAGAGATTTTGAAAACTGAAAATTTACATTTTTGGGTGTCTTTAATCAATGTTTTTAAGTAAAATCCACACAAAAATGAGTTTTGAAATAGGCATAAAAGGGGTTGAGCAAACTCCCCCCCCCCCACAAATAAACAGAAAATTAGAACAAAATTGTACATATGCCCAAAACATGCCGATTTCTTTCATTTCATTATTTTGACGAGCTCCTAATTTCACCACGATGCCTACGACAGAAGGGGAGTACCAGGTCGCTTTTAAGGACAAGCGGGCTAACCCAGATTTCGGGGTTTTCTAGAAACCTTGACCTACACCAAAAGTGGGCATTTCCCTACCTATAGGAGAAGTTTGGTTTCACTGGTGTGTATATTTGTTTGGATATATA
>NW_004797305.1:466355-469703 GCF_000002075.1 Aplysia californica
GGGGGGGTATTTTTGGACCTAATAACCAGCCATTAAGGACCCCTTTCTCGCAGCTCCACCTTGGGGCGTATGTTTAATGCCAAGGTATACATGTTATGTTGGGGCGCAAAAAAGCAGAGGTGTTGGTTCAGTGGTTACTTTCTTCTGGTTGATAGGGTTTGGAGGGGGATGCCTGTTTTGATTGTAAGTGTTATACATCCCATGAACTCATTTATGTCACGCGGTGGAAATAGGCGCTCGTCAATTTTTGGGCATATGGGATTTTTGGTATCGTCTTAAAGCCTGTTCTTTTGCCTTCCTTTTGGTGGAAAAAATCCTTCTATGTGGAATAGAGGTGGAGATATTTGCTTTCGAAGAAGGTGGGAGTCGCCTGGTTTCAAAACTTGAGAGCCCTAAGCAACTGCACATTTTCATTTTTGTGCCTTAAATCAACATTTCTAACGTAAAATCCACACAGTAATGCGTTTTTAAATGGACCTTAAAGGTGTTGTGTCAAAAAACAAAAATTCGATGAAAATTACCAAACGGACAGAAAAATTCTAGTTTCTTCGATTTCATTATTTTGATGAGCGCCTGATTTCCCCACGACGCCTCTCATGGATAATTAATGAGCTTGGCTGCTCGGCCCTGTTGTCACCGCACTCTCAGGCTGAGTGCATTATAGCAACCTAGGAGAAAGACAGAGATACTTGATAAACTGTTGGTTACCCTAGGTGTGCTCAAACCGAAGGATGTCTTTTTAAAAATTTGCAACGGCAAATGGACAATTTTTTGCCCCACATACGTGGATGGGGGTTGTCTGATACTGTTAGAATGCTTAGACGTCTGAATATGTGTTCAGGTGACCCCAAAAAACCTTTACCCACGGAGACACCCTTAAAACGGTTAAAATAGAAATAGAGACACAAACTTTCACAGACGTATTTATTCACCATCCGGATTTATCATGACAAATTTTCAAATAAAAATTCCAAATTTTAAGGAAGTTAGAGCACATGCTCCAGGTGACGTTCCTTTCGGACGATACACGCTCTGAGGCGTTTGACAAAATTGTCTGACATTTTCCATTTGCTGAACCTTTGGTTGGACCTGGATATTGTACGGTTTAAACTCCAAACAGATTCTCTAGCAATAGGTAATTCAATACTATGACGATGAAATGACTTTTTATGTGCTTTGCTAACAGACTCCAGCACCACTGCAACACTTTCGGGAGTGCACACGTGCATCGGTCACCCACAGTACTGGGAAGGACCCTAGTTTTTATCTCTAGCTTTTTTTTTCAACAGAGACATTTGACTTGAAGTCAGCCAACCACTTACGTGTTGTTACTTTACTTGGTATTTTCTTACGGTCTTTAGTGTTAATTCCAAACTGTTTACAGAAGAGATTCCGTATCTGCATAGGGCATTTTGTTTCGATATGTTTCAAACATAAAAATACGTTGTTCAACAGGGAACGATATCTTCAGAGTAGCCATTACTGCTTCCAATGTACTGTTAATTTTGTTACTTTTTTCTACTTCAGAGTGGTTCAGCTTGCTTCCTGTCAATTTTTGGGTGAATTGTGTACTTTGGTGGAGAGTTATAGACTTTCCCACGGATAAAGTTTTGCTTTCGGGGTCCATATTGTTTTCTTCATTTAATTGCAGAAACATTAAGATAGGCACACATAATATACTTACGTCTAGGCTGGTGCAGAATAGACAGTAGATAGAAATAGTCAAGAATGAAGTAATGTTTTTTGGGTTTTTTTTTTAAAGAGGAGAGCTGTGCGGGTATGGTAATTACGAAAAACCATATAAATGTCGAACGACATTTGAGAAACAGCCAAAAAGAATTTGAACAGCAAACACCTTAATTAAGAATATCGCCATAAATGAAACCTGCTCCGATAATACATGTAGCTTGATTAAACATATTCCTTTACATTTTCAAGAAGTATTACAAACTTCAGATGATATCAGCTAAGCAGTTTCTACAGACAAGAGAAAGGAAGTCAAGCGTCCCGTTTAAGATGAGTTACACGATCATGTCGGAAATGGAAAGAAGACAGAGCGGAGACAAAGAAGACGGAAAGAAAGAACATAAAAAAGACTTCAGCAGCAAAAAAAACCCAACTATTATAATCAAGTCTCTAAGCTTACATTTCGATGCTCAGCGTTGACCTGTGACCACCGAAATAAATTTAACTGAGCGAAAATCGAATATCTACTAAAATTTTCGAAATCCGGAACTTAAGTTCTTTCAGTGAGAAAGGGTGTTGATTTACCAGCAATGGTCGTTACACTGTCTGTTTCAATAGACCTGCAAAACTAAGTCACATAACGTTGCTCAAAATCAAACAATCAGTTAAACTATATAAAAGGTGGTACTTCTCAATAGTTTGTACGATACAGCATGGCCAACCCTCAATTTGGAACCTCTGCAAGCTGTACAGTAATTCAATTTGGTCCCCCCGTAACAAGCTGGCTGTACCCAGATGTGTCATAGAACAAACATAAAATAAAGGAATTAAATTACTTTGATTGCAAATAAATCTACTGTGTCTGATATGTTTAGAAACATGCCAGTCCCGACCATAACATGATTATTAAATCGACATGCATTGTACTGACGATGATAAATGTTCCTTTTAAAAATAGATCTGCCTCAAAAGGGGAAATAAAATAAAGGATACTTTATGCAACTTAAGGAAATAGGCACCATACAGGTAAAAAGCAAATAAACAATACGTTATGCATCGTTATTAGAGATGAAATGGGCCGCCTGTGTCCTGTGTTATAAAAGCTTTAAAAAATAACAAACAAACAAACAAACAAACAAAACTACAAAACAAAAACCCCGGCAAACATCAGAGAACTTCAGCTGTGTAAGAGAAAGTGCCAACCGTTCACTTACAGCATTCGTGACAGAGGATGTAAATGTCGAGAACAAAAACGACATCGATGCATGTGAACAGAACATGGAATAGCTTGAAACGAGCCTGAGAAGCCATCAAGCGATGTGAGAGAATTCCTCATCCCAGTGTGCTCAGGAAGTACAAAAAGTCTTATGTTGTCAGAATTTCGAATTTTTCACCAAGATGTTTTTGTTTACCACATGGCCTGTGAACTAATGTCCATGTCCAATAGGCCGAGATGTGTATTCTCCTCTCACGTTCTTAGTTTTGACGACATAATAAAAAAAATAGGCTCATTTTCTTTATTTGCTAACTCAATATAAACTTTTATCTTTAAGCTTGAAAAAAACCACACAACAAAACCAACAGTAAGGGCAAGCTGGAATTTGTAGTCCTATAGAGTACTGGATAATACGACGCAATAATCACCTTAATATATATATATAT
>NW_004797305.1:470474-471697 GCF_000002075.1 Aplysia californica
GGGGGGTGGTGGTGAAAACGAGTAATAATGAATGCACAATTATAATGTAATATTATTCTTTGTCTGTTCACTTAGGAAAACACACCGTCGTGTCAAAGCCATAGATTAGTAAATTAATTTTCTCAAAAACACCTGGACCATCCAAATTCCATCATGCTTCAAATTGTACACTCTCCATATTCACGAGAATAAAAAGAAATAAGGTACACAATATAGTTTACTAAGAATGTCCAAATGTCTCAGAAAATATCTTCCTTATTACACATTTTACACCCTAAAAATACATTACTTATAACGATGGTCTTTGACCTTGATTATGTTAAAACTATCACTGACAACGACATTGGATATCCCTGATAAAAAAACAAAAACATGAGCACTTCATCAAAGCCATACGATTTAAGCATTTTTAAAGAATTGTCATCTGGTTAAGCGTTTTCCAAGTTTAGTCCTACACATGTAACGATAATTTTGATGGTTTTTCTAAACTGGTTAAAAGGACTACGGGCGGAAGAAGACTTAAAACTCTCAGCAGATGCAGCGAGAAATATCCTTTAACCTCGCCCTAGTGACGTCGTTCACTTTCACAGACACGATAGGCTATAAACGTTAAAAGCTTTCGGTGTTTCCACGCAGCTGCCTGAGTTCAGAACTCGTAAACCGTAATGCATCGATACCGTGCCTGCATTTCATCAAAATATTATGTTCCCAAGATGATTGAAGCGTTGGTTGTTGAAAGGACAATACATGATTTAAAAAAAGCATTGATGGAAACCACCAACGTAACAAAGAAACCAGCCAATGAAAAGCAACGAGGTAACAATTCATTTCAGAAACTACCACGACATAAACTCCTTTATATCAACTGAGCGCAGAAATGACGAAGCCCTACCGTATCTCCCCCAGCAATTATAGATCGTTCTCGAATTTCCAATAAAATTATTCAAAGTCGATAATGACCTCAGCCATCACAGCCTGGTGACGTATGAACTCCTCTGATTAGAGACAGCGCAGGCCATAAGGGTCCCGACGATTCTGCCGGACATTCTTATTAGGTGAAACGCCAACAGCACCTCTCCATTTCCTCCACTTTATTCGAAAAACAAGGAGCGGGTCGGGGCGTTGTTGGATCAATGAATCGAACATGGCTTAAAGTTCGCATGATGCTTTTGCCAACAGCCACACCTCAAAGCTAGTGAAAAACAGACGGTCCATACTCACCC
>NW_004797305.1:472393-473480 GCF_000002075.1 Aplysia californica
CATATATGTAAATCATGCGTTTGTACTTTAACTTCGTACTACGATTTGAAAAGAGCACTCTCTGTAAACAGTTCGCGTGCTCTTTTCAACTTCGTGAACGGGTTGAATATTTTCGAGGAAAAATTAGCCCTTGTTTACTTTATCCGGATTCTGTAGGGGTTGGAAATTATAGCTGAAGGAGAGCAAGTATCAGAAGACATACCGGGGGAGGGGTGGTGGTGATATTGAACGGATTCTAATTAACCTTTTTCCACCCCGATATTAACTATAGGTAAAGTGGAAAACATGGGAATGGCGCACAAACATCCTGATCGGGGAGAAAATAACAGAAAAGGAAAAGGAAGAAAGCACATAGAATATCCTGTCGGAACGCTTCTTGTTCCCTTTCTCACTCACTTCAACCCACCCCCACCGTGTCTCTTCTCTTTTAAATGAAAACACTGCAGCGAATAAAATAAGCGCGTTGTTTTCTTTAACAGATAACTTGCCGTCGAGTGCATTTTTTTTCTTTTTCGAAGAATCTTTACCATTTGTTTTACTAAGGTTAACTCAAGGTTCAAATTTGTTCGATAAGTTTATCAAAATATAAATTAGTGTTTATACTATAATACAGTCTACTCCATTGTTAGTCGTTTTCTTGTTTGTGCTTTTAAAGCATCGATATGCTTTTTGAGTGTTGAAGGCGAATTTAGAAATGAGGAAGAAACATTATATACTGAAAGGCTTGGGTTTGTCTCACTGGGCAACGTTTCATAAAGAAAACAGCTTCCATAAAAACAAGACAATGGAATGAAAACTGTAGATCAAAAGCTACTTTTTATCATTCTGATTTTCCTTTTTCGTTGTTGTTTCGTCGAGTGAAAAAATGGCGTTGCTTTCTATAAAATTTCTGTAAAGACGTACTTTAGCCTATAATCTGAATCTTTTTTTACGATCAAAAATAAATAATAAAAATGCTTACTGTGAATGTATCCAAAACAAGCTTTCACGCAATGTGCAGGAGAACATTATGTTTAGAAAAAAAAACCAACAACTATTTTCCTTATTTTTCTACTTTTTCCCCTTTTATTCATTTTTTTGACAGGGG
>NW_004797305.1:473640-486213 GCF_000002075.1 Aplysia californica
AAATAAATAAATAAATAAATAAACACATAAATGAGAGAATGAATGAATGAACATTTCAACAAGTATCATTGGAATGTTTAGAAATATTATCTGGATACCCAATGAGGCCATCAAGACAACAGCCCTGGTACTTATTTTAAAGTCACCCCCACCACCCTACCCCTCAGTATTTTCCGACAGACTTTGCATCGTGTACTAAAGTTGTACTCACCACAATTAAATAATTCACACACGTTTAAGACAACCTTCTACAGGAGGAACACCGTATTGCTCCAGGATGCTCTTTAAAACTGGCATCGTTAGATAGGACCGACACGCCTCTCTCTCTCGGCTGCCCTTCTCTGTCACCTACATTGCTTCTCTTGACCTTTTTACGTCCAGACGAGGTCGGATTTTCCAATTTTTGATTTAACCACCAATGCCAGACAAAATTGCCATAGGTTTACATTTTGACCCTTGGCTGGAGTTTTACTTAGTATCATTTTTGTGAAAAAGTAAAGTGAAATTAAATCTGTAATAATGATAAGCGTTTACCCAATGACCGCAGCCAACTTAAATAACAAGGGAGAAAATCGACACGATCGATGTACCTTTTGATGTTTTGTTATGTCAATGTTTTTGGTCTGTATTGATTATTGATTGACACTTTTGTTTAGTTGCTTTAGCATAAAGTTGTTTCACGTGTACATCAAACGCACGCTAAAGAGTTTATGATTAAAACTACAGGCTACATTATGTGAATAATATCACTTTGTTTTGAGCCAGACTGCAGCTCTTTGAAACCTGAAACTGCCAACACACATAAATTGTTATTGTGTTATTGCTTTTGTTGTTGTTGTTGTTGCTGTTGTTGTTATGTCATAGTGTTGTTGTTACAGTGTTGCTGTTATAGTTGTTGTTGCTTTTGTTGTTGATGATGTTGTTGTTGTTGTTGATGATGATGAGGATAATGCTGCTGCTGCTGCTGCTGCTGCTGCTGCTGCTGATGATGATGATGATGATGATGATGATGCTGCTGTTTTTATAGCTATCGTCGTTGTTGTTGCTGATGGTACACTTGCAGCTGTCTAATGTAATGTGATATACAGGGTGATAAAAAATATACAACTTTTTTTGGCAAATATTTTCCGCCACACTGAAGCTTTGCGTTTCAAATGTGTACATTTGGAAGTCAAAAGGAATTTGTCTGATATTCATTTTAGATAATTCCACAGCATAGTTTTGCTCTACATAGCCAGTAAAAAACCCATTTTCAGCTATGTCCCCATATCTGTGGCATGACGCACTATTTCGCCTTAGGCCTACCAGTAAAAGTCCCAACGATCACGCCATGTTGCAAGCTACAGAGGTCGATAGAAGTTTGCAGATAGTTTTTCCTCAAGTTTCCTTTGTATGCTGAGATCATGGTTTAGATAAATAAAGAGCGGAGAGCTTCTTGTATTGAACGTTTCCTCACCGCCAACTCATTTTGTAAGTTTCGCACAAGGTAAGATAACCATGTTAAAGTATCCAATGCCTTCTTTGATGCCAAGGGTGGAAACGGTCCATCAGTTATGACCTGTAAAGAATCAGAACCAAAACATTCCCAGACGAAACGACCACTTCGGATCAAACAAGCACCGTTCGCACCCCTTTATTAAACGTCACCAGGATGCAGAATTCGAAAGATGAGCCCCGTGAGACGTCTGTCCGTAGATGATGTATGCAGCAAGGACCTTCCTACATCTCAACGCAGATTTCAAGGCCGCAGATTTCAAGGCAGATCTTCATCTACCACTGTGCCATTTTCCTGTTCACGTAGCTGACATGAATCAGAGGATAGCAATGTGTTCATGATTCCTCGATAGTATTGAAAAGCGTGAACATTCCTCTATGACATTGATCCCTTGGCAAAGCCCATATTCACATTTCAGGATACGTTAACTCCACAAATGCCTTTTTGGGCAACCTCACCCGCGACATTATGCTGTCTCTAGAAACAACTCCATACTGTAAGGTGTACAGTGTGTGTAGCTTTAAGTTCTCATGGTTGGGTGGATCTTTGTGTTTGGCCACCACTGAACATTACGAAGGATGCTTTAAAATTTGACGAGTCCATAGGTGGACACATAGAGGACTAGTTCTCGTAATTCCAGAATTTAAAAAACTTGTAAAACTCTGTAAGAGAAAAGAAATACTGTTGTTTAAATGTTACAGGGAAGGAAAGATTAGATTTTTAAAATCAAAGAAAGGGGAAAAACAAACAAATCACTTCATGAATCTCATTAAATTACAAGAACTTTTAACTTGGTGCATTTTGCGTTTGTTTGTGGTTTCTATATAAAAAGCCAATTCAGTTTTCGAGAACAAGTTTTTTTTTCTTTATGAATTTTATGTTTTACTTTTTGTAAGGTGTTTATAAGGTCATATGAGCGCCAAGGGGTGGATGTCAACAGTGAAGTCTAAACGGGGAATCAGGCTTTCTCTGCTCACCTCTCTAGCCTCAACAGCACAAAGTCTGCTTCGACTCTCTAGCCATCCCGGAAATTATAGCAGTTCACAAGAGAGTGACAAACGTACAATAGAAACAGAGGAAAAATGATGTTAGTAAGGATAAGGAAACAAAAAGTAGCAGTTCCCCTTATGTTGTTTCGGCACAGTATGAGCATGCCATTGATAAGTCAGCCCATTTACAATTCTACTGTGCATATGAACATGTTATTATCCCTCCTTTGACACTCCAGTCAGTGGCATTGCTGGGGGGGGGGATAAATTTTATGTCAAACAAATTCCTGTTGAATGATAATTCCAAATTGTAACATTTGAGTACAAATTTTGTGCGAGATATTCAGAGAAAAAGTTATGCAATTTGTTTTTGGATCACCCTTTATATCCCCACTGCCGGTTATGCTAATCCTGGTACATGTATTGTTGTTGCTAGAGTGCTTTTGTCTACTGGATCGCTATGAATGGAAGTTAGGTTGACTTTAATTTCATCATCATCATCATCATCATCATCATCATCATCATCATCATCATCATCATCACTATGCACTAAGCATGAATGCAATTTACTATTACAGTTTTTAGTATAAAAATTATTGGAAATCCTAGTACTTTTGAAATCAGTATTGTTAAGAAGATGAAAGAAGGCGTAAGACCAGTATATTATCTGATGATAAAATCTATTACATAGATCACGAAACAAAACTAGTCTTCGATATATTAACACATGAGTATCCACGTGACACTTTCGTTATGTGAACTGAGAATATCTTTCAACAGGCTGATTTCAGCTATGTCAAGGCGGACCTCAACCTTCACTGATTGGATATCGATCTACAATGACAGTAAGTTACCTGGGACGTAGGAATCAGGAATCAGTCAATCATGAGTTGACATGCAACGTTGAACCTCACAATGGCGTCTATTCTTGGTGCGGAGAAGTGGAAGGGTAAACAATAGTCTGAAAGACTACCACTTGTTTCTGACCGCATTCAAAAGCAAATGGACAGAGACATTTGGATTTAGTTTCTGCCTCAAATTAAAGCCAAGGAAGAACCCGGGTGGAGTTTTGTATTGATCATTTATAGAACTGCCTTTTTGATTATCGGTTGTGAACGGACGTTTATTTCGGAAAGTCAACATTATATCATTTGGAAAGTGAACTCTAAATTAAGGTAGCTTTTATTTTTAAAGGCGTTTTGTGATCATTTCAAATGGTTCTGCCCTTGGAGAAATGTGCTGGGATATCACATTCTTGGATATTTAAACAACACATTTTTACTTAAGGGTTTATCCTGGATTTTTCCCCTGGCTATGTGGCTGGGTCGAAAAGAATTAAAGGATTCCAATACAGATCAATTACAACAGTTCATCTGTCTATAAATCCGCTTTAACGATTTGATTATGTAAGGGTTGTTTCCGTAAACTCGCGTTCATATTGCAAACAGACAGAGCTAATGTAGCACTAGGAAGCTCAAATATCAAATCACATTTTGAAAGTTAACTAGAGAAAGCTCAAATTCAACAAG
The DNA here is from genome assembly GCF_000002075.1 of Aplysia californica. Taxonomy (NCBI): domain Eukaryota; kingdom Metazoa; phylum Mollusca; class Gastropoda; order Aplysiida; family Aplysiidae; genus Aplysia; species Aplysia californica. Next base: position 477,654 of record NW_004797305.1, read on the forward strand.
GACAAAAGCGGTTCAATTTCAACATTGTCACTTCAAATTCAACTCATAGATAATTCTCTCCATCTCTCTCTCTCACTCACTCTCTCTCTCTCTCTCTCTCTCTCTCCCTCTCTCTCTTAATTTGAGGCATTAAAATCAATTTGTTCAAAGTAGCTGCAAGGTGCATATGGCAGGCCTGTCTTTATTTAGTCGAAGGTCTAATCTGGGTGGCTTTAGACAATTGAAACCAGCTCTACTTTCATCTCCGTTGTTATTTTGCAAAATCTCTTCCCAACTCGTTTTTTTTCTTTTTTTGGTTTGTTTGTTTGTTTGTTTTTGTTTTATTTATTTCCTTTTTTGTATTTTGGTTATTGCTTTTCTTAAAGTGGTAGCATCAATTGTGACCGGATCATCCGGTCGGAACTGATACTGCGTCAATTGTGACCGGATCATCGCATATACACGACAATTTCTCCGGTTCTAGAAATCGTTCGTGATTGTACGCTGGCATGTCGTTAGTTTCACTTTTTCTCTGATTGGTTGCCCAGTTTCATTTATTTTTGTAAACAAGTTTTTCCGTAGTTATACTTAGAAGAGAGTCACTTCTGATTCTGAGGGGCCCAAAAATTACCCCTCGCGCGGAGGCCGATTTCCAACCCAAGGCGCAGCGGGCGATTGTCATTGCTAGCCAATGTCAACGGTAAGATTGAAGGATACCGCCGGACCAGCGGATAGGACGACTTTTGCCTAGATCTATGTCTCGACAACCTTAGGAATTCATGATATTCCCCTCTCAATGAAAAATTTCAGACCGGTAGACTAGATCTATTCATTAGCAGTTTGTCAGGGGGGAGACCCCTCTAAACCCCCCCTCCCCTAATCCCTCCCCCCCCCCTTTCTCGCGCAATAATACGAGTGGTCCGGTATTCTTCAATCTTCCCAGGTCAACAGGCGAGGGAAGCCCCGGAAGACGACAAAAATAGATAATACGTCATCTATATTTGGGCCAAAATGTGAAAACCGACTTTCACGAAAGAAGAGCAGCGTACGTCTCCTGCTATGTCTCCGGTCACAACTGACGCAGTGTTAGTTCCGGCCGGATGATCCGGTCACAATTGACACTACCAATGTGCTTTTTTAAAGTCTTTAGTTTCAATCGCTCGACGTGCGGTGTTGTATACGATACTTTTATTGATTTGCAATTGTTTAGCGAGCACTATGTAATCGTCATATCACAGAAAGGTTTCTTGTATACCGCTAATATCTGTTTATGGTCGAGACTGACTCTGTTTAGTGAGGCATGCATAATATGTTGTTTTGTTTTCCCAGGTGAGACGTGTTACAGACGATTGATTGCTTCAAAGTGATGGACCTAAGAAAACGCGATTACAATTAAATCTATATCTATCCTGACAGCAAACGGCAAGATGCGCGAACAGTATAAACAGCGAACGGTGCTAAGAGACAGAATAGCTTCTCAGGAATCGGAGATAATCGCTACAACACACTTCGTAATTTTCGTATTGTTGAACTTTCACTTGCCTTTGCTGCATTTGGGCTGACAATAACTAATTAATTTGCTTTCCCCGGTGTTTACATTTGAGCTCTCCTGTGATTATAAAATAATAATTTATTATTTATTATGTATTATTATGTGAGCTGGCATTTGCTTACGTTTTTCATTGTGTTGAATTTGAATTGTCTATGTTGAATTAATTTTTCCATTTTGATATGTGAACTTTCATTGCTGCATTTGGACACTCTATTGTGACTTTTGATCGGGAAAAGGTGTACATATAAGAATCACTCTTCCATTGAGGAGCGTAATAAGAAACACTTTAGTTTCATGTCACTTGGTGTCATGGGGTGAAGTACTCTGTGCACCCGTTTCCGTCCCTCATCTTCGTTTCACTACCAGTTTCCGTCATACTTTTGTTCAGCCACGATTCTACACATTTTCGCGCCACATTTGCTATAAAATGTAATCGATTACCATTCGATACTCATGTTTATATCTATCTATCTATCAATTTCTTTTTTTTTAAATTACATATTTTGAAATCGGCATGGCAATTGCAATGACCTATAAGAAATCAAATCATTGTGGGAGAAAAACGGGTGGGACGAAATAAAAAAAATAACGATTGTTGGACGTAGGCGGGTTCTCTCGTAGCACATGAGTAAGCCATAGTAAATAAAACTAGCTACATTCTAGAAAATTAAGTTGATTAAACAAATTAACAAAGCAGGACACTTCGCTGTGACCACGTCAAATTGTGTGTTTGTTCTGTAGAACTGTGTTTATTCTGATGTTGTGAAATATTTTGTTTTCATATAAACACTAGAACGTTTTCATTCATACATTGTACCTAGTGTCTAAATAAAAAAGAATAAAAGACGATAACTCGACCATCTTTCTGCCCATTTCAACAAAACTTAAAACAAAAAGATTCCAACCAAAAGGACATTCAAGTTAAGTTTCCGGTATAGAGAAAATTAATGCATTTATTTGAGGAATACACAGTTTTAAATATTTCAACCAAACTGAGTGAACTGCAAAACTTCGTGACTTTTGTAAAAGTCAACGATAATGTGTATTTTTGGAATTGAGAACAATTTAATTTGTATAAAATTAACATTACCAAGCAAATTTAGGGAAGATGGTGACTATTTAAATTGTAAGGCGTTGACCATTTCTCTCCATACAAGCTCGTATATGTCACCGGATGGAAATTTTAAATAATCCTGTCGCATATTTCTGGGTCGAAATTTTCGGATCACCTGTTCAACATTAAGTTTGAACTGTTCAAATACTTCTGGGTTGTTTGTTTTCGTGAGCTTTCTGACCCCCCCCCCCCTCCCACAGAAAATAATCTAGGGGGTTCAGGTCGGGGGAACATGTGCTGACCGTTAATTTGTAAGCTTATGGCGTATACTGTGTTCCTCAGATCTTTATTGCCACTATGCAAGAGCCACAATTTGACGTTTGGGGTGTGGCCCCTCTCTGCTGGAACTTTGGCAGCATGACACTTTGTCCTCTTCAAACATCGACAAAACCTTTTCAGCATGATAGAATATTCATCTGATGAGACGGTAGTCGTTTCCTTGTCCATGTCCTCGAACCATAACGGGCCGATCACATACCTAAGGTTCAAAATTTTTTAGAAGCGTTTACTTAGTTTTGTTGAAAATTTTATAACAGTGTTTCTCTCATTGATATTGATGTATTGTCTTTACATAGACATGTTTGACGTCCCCTTATATAAATTCTAGGTGTTCGAAGTTTCGTTGAAACTGGTGTAAAGATTATCAAATTATTGCCCTTTAAATGGGTCTTTTTTTAGACATCCTGAGCTGATCTTTGGAAATCAGATTCTATGCGTAAAATGACTGGCAATTTAATCCAAAGAAATCAGAAAAACACCAATGTCAATCTTTCGAATCTTCCTTCACCAAATAGAGTATTGTCGAATAAGAGGCTCGAGGACACTGGCCCATCACAAGGCAATTGCCAAAACTCATTATGACTTCCTCCTCATCTGCGTATAATGAAAGAAATGTACTTCCTGCCAACTTGACCTTTTCTTTCTCAATGGGGTAATAGAGGTCGCCTGTGTTCTGGCTCTTTCACTTAACGATGTATACAAAGCCAGCAGTTCTCCATACATTACGATGGGCAACAATGTTGTTTGCTTTAAAAAAAATCGATTTCGTGTGGAGTATTCATGCCAGAAGTTTATTGTCTGTACTACTAGATCAGTGGCAACCAGTTGAAAAACAATGTTTTAGACAGCACATGGAGTCTCACAAGAGTGTGAATAAAATGAAATGGGTCAGTGAACATTTTAAATGCCACCTTCCATAGTGCTTAGATTGATCAGGGACGCACATTAACCTAGCGTTCCAACTTAATGAGCTGAAGTTACTTACCGCCAGTTCTTTAGGTGTTTTAAAGTTCACCCAAGCTTTCATACGTTGTTGTTTACCAGCTTCATCCACATCTCTCACTCCCTCCAACTTTTTCGAAAACATTCCCTCATCCTTTTCTTACAATTTGTTTAAACGAATGACTACTGAATTGAGTTAAACGTATCAAAATAATGTACTTTTGGAATCCCCCTCTCCCCTCAACCTGCCTGAACTGGGCGTAGTAAAGGGAATTTTGAGAATGTTGGGTCCAATTTAACTCCCCAGGGTGCTCATTTGTGTTTCAACTAATGCTCTCATGAAATCAGAGAATTTACAGTTAGGGTAACTCATATTTGCATAAAGGTGAAGGTCATACTTCTTGAAAATAGAGCAAGAAATAATTACTGTTCTAGGTGGATTTGCATAGTTTGCTTCATCGTAAATCATATCCAAAGAACGCATCTTTGTATTATCCCATGTGCCTGTCGTGATCAATACCTAATCCAGCATTAAGAAGGAAATAAGTGTCAGTGATTCATCACAACACCCGTTTCTCCTTCAAGTGTGCTGAAAGTTGCAACCAGAAATCTCTAGCGTCACATTAATAATTGATTAAGTTGGACGTGCCTGCTTAGTGCACCATGACATTGTGCTTTTGTCACAGTTCCTGCCCTTTTCACGCCGATAACCTCTGGAAAAGGCGATCGTTTAAATCATTATTTGTCTTGCATTTGGAAGGAATTCTCATCATTATTTCTTTGACAGGAGAGAAGGGGCGACGGGTGCTATCTGTATTATTATAAGACTTGGTAACATTTGCTCAACAAGCGCGTGATTCTGTACGAACGTAATGGAGACCTGACCGGGCGGACATGGCATGGATGCATTTCTATCTGGGCTACAATGCGGTTGGTTTTGGCTTGAATCCCATAAAGGGATCTTTGTTTTGAACCTAGGTTGTTCTGTGAGTTTCAGTGACTCTCTGACTACTTGATAACACCCTATAGGGTTGAGACTTTTAATCATGGGTACTGCCCCTAAATTAGCATAAAAGAGTTGAGAGATGTCGTTTTTCCCTTTGCATTCCACAACACATTTTATCAGACAAAGCATTAATCGAGAAAATGGATACATTATCGTTCTAGATCGCCAGCTATTGTTTCTGCCTCTCCACAAAAAAACTTGAAGTCATATTCTCAACAAGTCTTCAAAAGAAAATAAAATGAAACATGCACTACAATAGGATAGAGAGAGAGAGAGAGAGAGAGAGAGAGAGAGACAGAGAGAGAGAGACAGAGAGAAAGAGAGGGATAGAGAGAGATAGATAGAGAGATAGACAGACGGGCGGACGGACAAACAAATAGACAGACTGACAGACAGAGAATGAGAACCACTCAAATATGAAGAAATGTTCAATACCATCTGTTTAACCAAATTTCCTCCTCTAATAACCCCTCCAGAAAGTTTTACAGTGTTTATCAAAAGAACAAATAGCTTAATTGGTGTCATGCTGGACAAAGGTGAGGATGACCGTGGTTGGAATCCCAAACGGGTCATACATAACTTAAATTGGGGCTGTTTAAGGAGCACTCAATGTCCCCCATCCTCCGCCCCGACGTAGCTTTATCTTTCCAGAGACAGATGCCAGATTTGGAAATCTCGCCTTATTAAAAAAGTCGTATGTTTTTAAAAATAAACATTCAACCTTTGCACTCATTCACCTATACGATGCAATACTCAACAACGCCAGCAATCTCGACTTTGACTAGCGAGTTCCATCCAGATTTTCCCGTGCGTGTCAACAGCCAATGATTTCACAGCAATAACAATGCAGGATTAAATGAAAAGATTTTAAATTATTAGTTCAGATAATGGCTCATGCCAGGAAGGTTTGCAATTTTACCATAAAAGAAACGATACACTAACATTTGGATAGTAAAAAGGCCGGGAATGGGTGCAGGTGGAATGTGCTGTGGAGAGCATCTTCATCTAGTGTACTCCTTCAATCACTAAGTTTGGTTCAGACATGGAAAAGAAATCACTTTTCAAATTGCTATGTACTTGTAATCAATACTACATGCATGTGAACAATTTTGTTCTGCCTCAGTATATTTGATATCATTAAAAGTACATGTATGAGGGTCAAAGGAAAGGAAAACCTACGTCATATTTAAGACAATGATGAAAACCAAATTCGTTTAAGGTCATGAAACAAAATCAAAATCACATTTCAAGACCATAGCAAGACATTGTGGCATTTAAATATGACATTTGACACATCCAAAAAAGGTTTTAATTAATTAATTAATTTGACATCTCACACCAAGGCATTCAGGATACTGAAACAAGATAGTCAGGCAACAAGCAAGGTTGATTTATTAACCTTAGCACCAACGAAAACCTAATAGTGTTTAGTATTGGTGTTGGAATTGCACAACAACCGCAAGGTCAAAGAAGAGGACAGAGGACGGTGAAAAACTCTCGAACCGAAGATAATGAAGACTCTAAATGGACACGATTTGAGTACTGGCTTCAACATAATCAATATCTGCTTAGCTCAGGAAATGAGCTCCACAAGTGGATGAAAGACAGTAAAGTGTTCATTCTTCTCTAATTTGTGCTTGGCTGCACTTTTGCGCTACCTTGAGGCTATTGTCAGGATACGTGAAAGTTTGAAAAAGTTCCAGGACTAAAAGCTCGCGTTTTAGAGCTATTTATCCCGCCACACTTCATGACACTGCCCAGCCACATTTTCAGTTTTAATTGTTAAATATTTCAGATCTTTCATTTTTTAAACGATGATTCTATTCCTTTACTGAATCAGTTTTTCGGTCAGTTCCAGATCTTTCTTCAAATGAAAAGCTATACTACATTTACGTGTGCAAATTGTTCTCTTACTATCGTCTAGAATGAACGTTGAGAAAAATTGTTTCATTTTGTAGACTGCCTGTTACTCGCATTAAGAACATCAATCTGTGTTTTGTTTGTTCTATTTTTTGCTTTGTTTTGCTTTTTAGGCAGAAAAAGTAGCGTCCCCCGTGACCTACCCTCCCTGTACACCGAGCAAAAGTCACGGTGTATTCACATGCGTATATATCTCAACCTTTAACAAATCAAGCCTATTGACTTATAAAGGACTAGACTGAATTGGAAAAATGCCTGTATGGTTATCTCTTTCTAATTTTCAACTCGTTTTGCATTAATGATACGACACTGGAAGAATCTGAGCTACAACTTTTTTTACTCGATAGTCTCCGCTGCGATACACAGAGCCTCCAACACCGGACTCGTTGATGAATCCCGCCAGCGAAGAAATTAGCATCCTTTTGTCTACATCACAAGCGAAAGCAAGCCATTAAATAAGCATCATCGTCATAGTGGTTCTCTTTCAGGTACTACTTTAGCGGTGGGAAATGGAGGCAGTCCAAAGGAACAAGATCCTGACTGCCTTACAACTGGTTTTTGTTTCCTAGCGCCTTGAGTCTGTCGACTTGTGTGTGGGTGTCATGCGACGGTATTGCATCTTCCCCACGGCGAACATGTCTTAGCCTAGCTTTCAGTTTTCTGTAACGTTGCAGTATATTGTTCTGAGTTCATTGACCTCTCCTGTTCCAGAAACTGTGCAGACAATGCTTTCCCAGTCTCGAAAAATGTTATGGTAAACAGCACTTGTCTTGTTAAGGTGCCGACTTTGAACGTTTTTGGACAAGGTGAGTTTTTATGCTAGTACTACACTGAATGACTTTTGTTTTCTGGGTCATAGTGATGCACCTATGACTCATAAACGAAAATAATTTGCTGCAGGATACCATCACCTTCTTGGTTAATCCGTTTCAAGAGATACGTGCCCACTATTTTCACTTATTTGTTTTTGCACTTGTAAGAATTCAACTTCGTTTGCAGTATTTTTCGCTGAACACATTGACTGGCCTTAATCACAGTCTCTAGCTTATCTTCATTGACGGAGGTACTCTGTGATAAACCAAAATGCATTGAAAATTTTTGATCGTTCATGTTTGTTTCTTCCTTTCCAAGATCTTGTCCATCGCCTACTAGTTTTAACATCAACACAAACCTCACCACAAACAGTTTGCAATACTTCATAAATGACTAAATCATTTGGCTGTTTAGAAATAGCAATAACAACACGTCGCTAAAAGCGAAACTGTTTGGAGGTGGCAATTTCAGCTCTGACCAAAATAGTCAACCACGTGTTGTGACATTCATTTTGAGAGGGAGAGACATAAAACACACCGAACATTTTCTGTAGTCTTCGTTGAATAGTTAGAAAGTAATTGAACCAACTGTCATTATTCCACAATGGATAAGTCAAAACGATATGGCATAACAGGCTCTACTTATCAGCCTGCCCTCGAGGCATTTTATTTGGAATCCAGTCGTTACAGCGACTGATAACAAGGTGGTAGGGCTAGTCTTAATAGCGGTACACTGAGTAAACCAACAGGCTGTTTCAAAATCTTAAGTCGAGTAGTAGTAGTAGTAGTAGTCGTAGTAGTAGTAGTCGTAGTAGTAGTAGTAGTAGTAGTAGTAGTAGTAGTCGTAGTAGTAGTAGTCGTAGTAGTAGTAGTAGTAGTAGTAGTAGTAGTAGTAGTAGTAGTAGTAGTAGTAGTAGTAGTAGTAGTAGTAGTAGTAGTAGTAGTAGTAGTAGTAT
>NW_004797305.1:486517-500423 GCF_000002075.1 Aplysia californica
TTATTACCTCAGCAGACCATAGAACACTCCGAAACATTCTCAGCTTCCCGGGAAGCATACAGTGCAAGCAGCTGATTATGCGCTCAAACACTAACAAACTGACAAGATCTTTCGCTGTCTTTTACCGGGTACCCATTCCCACCTGAGTGAAGTGAGGAAAATTCGTGTAAAGTGCCTTTCCCAAGGACACAACGTCGGGCCCCTGACTGGATTCGAACCCACAACCTTACGGTTGCGAGTCCGAGAGCCTAACCACTAGGCCACCGACGCCACGATGCTTTAAGGGGCCTTTTAAAAAATATTAGTCAGAAAAATCTGGAATTTCTCAGCACACGATAAGCGCACTCTTATCTTGTCTTTTTTTCTACTCCTTTACCCCATTACACTTCGGTTCTCCTTTTTCTCTCTCTCTTTCTCTCTCTCTCTCTCTCTCTCTCTCTCTCTCTCTCTGACTCTCTCTCTCTCTCTCTCTTTCTCTCTATTACTCTGCCTCTCTCAATGTCACTCTATGAATTATTGTGGTGATTTGTCTGTACAGATATACATTCACACACACCCATACACACACAAACACACACTTACATACATACACACACATACACACACACATACACGCACACATGCACAAACCTTGCACACCCATATGCTTGTGTATCCACGTCATAACTTATCAGATATCTGATTGATGGAGCAAGTAAAATCTCATGGAAAAAGTCCCCATGGGTTCTTCGTAGGCTGAAAGCGGACATTCAGGTGCTAACTGATTGAAAGAGGCACAACGCCACACGAAACCAATGTGGATGGAAATAAAATGAAAAGACAGACATTAACAAAAAAAGAAATATTCCGAAGAAAGACAAAGTACGAAAGAAATAACAAACAAGTTTGCTAATATGGAGCTCGCAACATTTTATCTTCTAACACCCCCCCCCCCCTCCCCTCCCCCATGGCTTCTTTAGGTACCTCAACTAGTAAGAATACATAGACGGGGATACCAATCCATCTGGTTTTGAACACATCTGTTACTGTGCAGAGGTCAAAAGGTGACCTACTTTATATGTACCTAATTTAAACTCCGATATTGTGACAATTAGTTTGAAAATCCATATAAAACACATATTTTGTGTCAACAAAATACTAAATAGATAGTTGTAATAATCTAACCGTTGCACACTTACTGTAAAATTATTAAAACACAAGTTTTGCGAAAAACATGGTCTTGATTTTGGAATTCATGTTTGTAAAAGTCAATGAGTGAAAACAAACATAAGACTGTGGACCCATTACGAGTGGTTTTAACCCAATGCAACTGATTTATAGCAATATGTATTCGATTTGAGGATGATTTTAAGCTCAAGCAGAACTTTGAAAATTTTCAGAGATGCTTATTAATCGCCTGTTTTCCAGTATAGTGTGTTTAGTGACAAGTGGTGTCACATTTCTTAGGAGTCCTCAATCGATACAATGATTAAACAAATTGAGTGAAAACTAGATTCAATGGGAGGTATAATGAAACTTTACATATGGGAGGCTATTTAAACGAGACAATTCAACAAATCTGGCTAATAAGCCCCCTTTGTATAATTCGCGTCACATTGTCACTAAACACACCAGTATGTACAAAACCCGGAAGAATTGTTCCGCTTCTTCTGGTCGGTGGATTTTTAAATTTTCTGGGAACTAATTTTTCAACTTTTGGTAGATTTCGCCTGATCCAAGATGGCTCCCAGGAGAGAAGGTAAGAATTATGTTTGTGTCACAGAAAAAAAAATATGTAGCTAAACACACTCAAGTTGAAAATTATCACTAAACATACCAAAATTATGATGCTGTATCTTTGTGATTAGTTTCAAGAGCATTCTAAAAGGTCAGTCACATGCCTAACAGCCCGTCAATTTGTTATATATTGCTACATGTAACCGTCAGATGTTAGCCCACTGACAGAAAAAGTGAGAACATTGCTATGCGACACAAAAGGATAAAGTGTGTTTAGTGACAGGTTAATTGGCTACGCCACACACGTTTAGTGTTTTTGTAGCTAAGCACCCTCCACAATGCCAATATTATGTTTTAATGTAACAATCTAAAGTAATCACTTCCTAAACATGTTTACTCAGGACTATAGATTTGTTATAGACAGTGAATCCACCAACGTCAAAATCCTTGAATAAGAAGGTGATGCCTAGTGATGGTGTGTTTAGTTACAAAATACTCTTGTGACCCCGTCATCATAAGTAAGAAGTTCCAAACTTCAACGCTCTCTCTTTATTTCTCCCTCTCTCTCTCTCTCTCTCTCTCTCTCTCTCTCTCTCTCTCGCGCTCTCGCTCTCTCTCTCTCTCTCTCTCTCTCTCTCTCTCTTTCTCTCTCTCTCTCTCTCTCTCTCTCTTACTCTCAATCACTCCTATTGTAGAAATTAAGGTTTTTAATTCTTGATAAAAATTAGAATATACATGGAAAGAATTCTTTTGAGTTGACAGCTTATTTTGACTGACCCAACTTTTGTGTCCAAAATTGGTGGCAGATTACTGAGTGAATTAAACTCTCAATCCACATATTATTTGCCTTTTAGTAACATTCATGTGTAGGGATCTTTCCATTTCATTTTATTATTTTATTATTATCAACCTCTGTTTATTTGTCTGGTGTATTTGATTGGCAAAATAAAATAGGCTACTTTGTTAACCCCCTTTTTCCCTTCTTTTCCTTTTCTATCTTTATTTTTTTAGAGCAAAACCCAAGAAAACAAAGAAGAGCGAGAAGAAAAATCAAACGAAATGAAAAAAAAAGTTTGAAGAAAAACAAAAACCGAAGAATCGAAAAGTATTGTTAAAATGTAGGGCCAAAATTGTATCGATTTAAAGGTTGATTTTCTTTAAACCTGAAATCCGGACAACCTTTTTTTTCATGATCGTTTCATGGACTATAACATTAATGGGTGCTGCTGTATCTACGAAATCAGCTGGCAGCAACAAATGCGTAAATGCCGGGAACCGCTTGAACACAGAGCAGTCCATACATTTTCACCAAAAAATTGCTCTATCTACAAAATCAAACAAAAAAGAAAAAATAATAATGATCTCTTTCCACTCCATTTCTTCCTTCGCCCGAGGTGTTTGTGAAATCGAAGATCCTGCCTCGGAATCTATTACCCATATGAAAGAAGTTATCGACCATACACTCAACTGCTCCAGTTCTCCGCGACAAACACCATAGAGCCCTGCTTTGATCTCCCCTACCCTTTTGTTATGACAGACTCCTGTTTTTCATCCTGCTTTTAAAGTTTGCATGTTTTCTTTAAGAATATTTTTCTTTCTTTTCTTTCTTTCTTTCTTTTTCGCTGTTTCGATTCCTCATGCTCTCTCCCTTTTTAATGCCTTTGTTCCCCTTTTCTTGTCTTTCTCCCATTCTTTGCGAGGTGCATTAGTTACAGTCGAGTTGGCTATATTGTGATAGGTCAAAGTTTGATCCACAGTGTGGTAATCTGGAACATAGCGTGTCGTTTTGAGAACTGTTTTGATGCCGCTTTTTTAGGAGCCAGGAGTAATATATACCCTTTACCTCTTACAAACGCACGCGTACACACACACAAACAAATAAGCACACACATTTACACTCACACAGAATATGGTACATTTTATACACACACACACACACACACACACACACACACACACACACACACACACATATATATATATAGGGTCATTTAAAAAACTGTAAATTTTCTTAATATTTTCCTCCACACTGAAGTTTTGCGATTCAAATTTGTACACAACATTTGAAAGTCGAAAGAAATTTGTATGATGTTCATTTTAAATAAATGCACAGAATAGTTTTGCTCTATAAAGGGCGTAAAAAAAACACTTTCAGCCATGTCTCCATTTTTGTAGCATGATGCACAAGTTTGCATTAGGCCTACCACTAAAAATCCCAACGCTTGCGCCATATTACAAACTACAGCAGTTTAACGGGCCAACAGAAGTTTGCAGATAGTTTTTCTCAAGTTTTCTTTACCTGCTGAGATCATGGTTAAGATTAGTAAAGAGCAGAGAGTTTTTTGTATTGAACATTTCCTCACCACAAACTAAATTCGTAAGTTTCGCACAAGGTACAGAAGAAAAAAAATGTTAAAGTGCCCTTAAGGCTTTCTTTGATGTCAAGGGTGGGAATGGTCTGTCAGTTAGAACCTGTAGAGAATCAGACCTAAACATTCCCAGACAGAACGACCACGTCAGGTCAAACACACACCGTTCTCACCCCTGTAAACGTCACCAGTGTGCAGAATTCCGTAGATGAACCTCATGAGATGTCTGTCCGTAGACGCTGTCTGCAGCAATGACTTTCCTACATCTTATCAGTCGGCATTCTCAAAGCAGATCTTCATCTATGACTGTACCATTTTCAGGATTCCTTGATCGTCTTGAAAAGCGTGAACGTGTGTGTGTATATATATATATATATATATATATATATATATATATATATGCAGCATGATTTAAAACAAAAACAAATAAACTATGCTTTTTGGGGTAAATATTTTCCTCTTTACTGAAATTTTGTGTGTCGCAAATTTGTACGTAATAATTTGTAATCAAAATGAAATTGTCTGATATTCATTTCAGATAAACCCACATAATAGTTTTTCTCTACATAGCGCTTAAAAAACAACCCATTTTCAGCTATGTCCCCATTTTTGTAGCACGACGCACTGGTTTGCATTCGACCTACCATTAATAATCCCAAATACTGGGCCATAATTATTGCAAGCTGCAGTAGTACAACAGGCCAACAGAAGTTTGCAGATAGTTTTTTTCAAGTATCCTTTGCCTGTTGAGATAATGATAATAATAATAATAATAATTGCATTTATATAGCGCATATCCATGCTCAAGAGCATGCTCTATGCGCTTTACAACTATTATTACCCCAGCAGACCCCCTGAGAACACTCTGAAACATTCTCAGCTTCCGCGGAAGCATACAGTGCAAGCTGCGGATTTCACGCGCTCTCTCAAAACTATCAAACTGACAAGATCGTTTACTGTCTATAGCCGGGTACCCATTTCCACCTGGGTGAAATGAGGAAAATTTGTGCAAAGTGCCTTTCCCAAGGACACAACGTCGGGCCCCTGACAGTATTCGAACCCACGACCTTACGGTTGCGAGTCCGAGAGCCTAACCACTAGGCCACCGACGCCATGGTTGGGATTAGTAAAGAGCAGAGAGCTTTTTGTGTTGAACATTTCCTCACCGCCAACTCATTTCGTAAGTTTCGCACAAGGTACCGAAATAATGTTAAAGTGTCCTTAAGGCCACCTTTGATGTCAAGGTTGAAAATGGTCGATCTGTTAGGACCTGTAGAAAATCAGAACTAAAAATTCCCAGACAAAATTACCACTTCAGGTCAAACACACACCGTTTGCACCCCTTTAAACGTCACCAGGGTGCAGCATTTGAATCAGTAGATGAGCCCCATGAGACGTCTATTCCTAGACAATTTCTGCAGCTTGGACTTTTCTACATCTCAACGGTCTGCATTCACAAGGTAAATCTTCATCCCCGGCTGTATTATTTTATCTTGTTCGCGAAGTTGACTTGGATCAGAGGATAGCAATGTGTTCATCATTCCTCCAGTGGCTAAGTAAGTAGTGAGTTTAGACTCAAGTAATGTCAAGCAAGTGTCGGTGACATGGGGATCAGATGGATGATCACTGGTGTGTGTCCTTGAGCAAGACACGACAACCTTAGCTCAAAATATAGAGCGCTGCACAGTGGCGACCGACTGTAGCATGGTTGTAAACTGTTCTGCATTTGTGTAACATTGTGTATTTATGTATGTATTGATGCATGTATTTATGTATGTACGCATTTACAATTATGTTTTTATGTATGTATGTATGTTTGCCATTGTAAACCAAAGTGCCCTTCTGGCACAAATAAAAGTGTAATTTATTCATTTTATTTATTTATCATATTGAAAAAGCGTGAACATTTTCGCTATGACATTTAGTTTCTTGGCATTGTCCATATTCACCTTTCAGGATGTTAACTCCACAAATGCTATCTCTTTGGGCAACCTCACCCTACCCCCGATTTTTCTAGAAACAACTCCATTCTGTAATGTGTACAGTGTGGGTAGCTTTGAGTACTCATGGGTGGGTGGATCTTTTTCTTTGGCCACCACAGAACATTGCGAACGAAGCGTTAAAATGTGTCGAGTCCATAGATGGACATACAGAGCACTCGTTCTCGGAATTCCAGAATTTTACGAATATTTTTTAAAACTCTGTAAGAGAAAAAAACAACATTGTTTAAATGTTACATGGATGGAAAGATTAGATTTTAAAAAGAAAAGGAAAAGGAAAAAACCCCAATCATTTTATGATTGTACTTACAGGATCTTTTAGATTCGTGCATTTTGCGTTTATAGATGGTTTTTATAAAAGCCATTTCGGTTTTCGAAAACAAGTTTTCATCTTTATGAATTTTAGATCAAACAAATTCATTCAGAATGTGTTATATCTTTTCTAAATTACAACATTCTAGAACATATTTTGTGCGAGATATTCAGAAAAAAGCTGTTTAGTTGTTGAGTCTTCTTATTTCATATACAGACCCTTCTTCGCGTTCGTATCTATCTATTGGCTGCGGTCTTCTTTCATGCATCTCTCGAAGACGTCTTCTAAGGGTGTTATATTTTGAAAGAGTCTTTTTACTGTTTAACGTTTTCTCAGAATACCGGTACCTCGCAATTTATGCCCGTCTGCTAACATTTTATCCTGTCTGCTACTTTTATTCAGTCGTCTGTCTTCCATTCACTTCTTGGGGAGGGGTGGGGGGTGTTGTTACTGTTTTTTGTTGGGGAGGTGTTTATTTGTTTTTTCATTTTTCGTTTATTAGTTTGTTTTATTTTTTAATTTTTTTTTCTCCCCCACGTGTTTTGTGTCTACACATACGTGGGCCCCCACAGTTCATTGTTTTAGTTGTCATTTATTTATTTGGCCATACACTTGGACAAAACTATTGTAAGTCAACTGTATGAATTTAACCTAATGTTGGACTTCTTCAAAAAGCGGTTTTATAACAATATCTGCTTTTCACTTGGAAATTTTGGCCTGAAAACAAGATAGCATGTCAAGGTTGATTACATGATCTCCCAGAGCTGCCTTGTCAACGTCCGCGAAAATAAACACAAGGAGGTCTAAGTTTTAATTTTTGTCAGGCATGCCCACTTGACGTGGAAGTAGGCTTGATATGCCGGGTTTTGTTGTTTGTTGTGGGGTTGTTTTCGTCCAGGCAATGTTGCGTGTTGAATAAAGAATGAGTACTAGAAACTGCTGCTTCGTTGTCCATGACAAATGCATTGTTAAGATCACGTGAATTTGGCAAATAGCAACCGTTTGGCGGTCGGGCTGAAAAAAGGAAGTGGTGTTTTGCTATGATGAATAAGTAATGGTGGTAGCGAGAACTTGAAGGAGGGTAAGGAAATTTCCATAAAATCCATTACTGACGTCGTTTTTTCTGTATTACTAATTGATATTTTACGATTAAAACGAAAAAAGAGTCTGTACTTACATACTTAACAAATGAAAGAAACCAAATACACTTTATGTGCATTCGAACATGCTCTAACAACCCCCTGTCCAAGACAATTAACTGTACAAATTACTACGTTCCGTTGTTCCACCTTCAGTTTTCTTTAAATATCTTAATGAAACTGTTCAAGGCGTCCCTTTGCCTAATACAACCATTTTCGTCCTTGACAATGGGTGGACGTCTTGGAAAATTACGACTGTATCTGAATGTTTTCGATAACACTAAGTTGATTCCTGCGTGGTAGCCTATGTGGTACCAAAACTTACCCTGGAGTTCTGTAGGTGGCGTTCTTCATGTACTTCATCAGAACGGTTAATGATTCAGTATGCACTGGGGCACGAAACTTCAACTCATTGTCACCAGCTTAAAATGTTGCTCCGTATGTCAAATATGTACGCGAAAGAAAAGGGGACGGCAGGAGGTGGGAAAGGGGGGTGTCCAATTATGCGCTGACCTCCGAGGCAGATAAAAAAGGCAACAAGGTAACATAATAATATTATGTTGCTCAGTGAAGTAATGAAAGCTAATAGTCAAATGTCAACTTTTTATTTAGAGTATATTGATTAAATAAACCCTAGAGTGAAGCTGCTTGACACCCGGAGACTACCTTAGAGAAAGTAGAGCTTGTGGTTTGGGAGAAGGAACCAAAAAACGAAACGTCATTTTAATAGCGAGTGTTTCTTGGTATGAGATTTATTTCTGGGTAAAGACCAGTAAAGCAACGTCGTTCCTCATTGCAGCTAAAAGCTCATGGGAATAAAGACAAAAACTCAACACCACAACACTGCCCTCAACCCCACCCCCCGCGCCAACCACAGACTACAATAGCCGAAGAATACAGCTCCAAATCTCCACGCAAGCCAAGGACGAGCGGAGCCAATTAAGTTCACTTTGGTGTAGACAAACACTTATGGCAATTGCCCTGGTCTCGAGGGGTTTCGATCCCCACTGAACTGTACTCAGTCTCTGTGAGCACTGCATCAGTCTGAGGGTCGCCCTTTAATGCTTGCCTTCAACAAACAGGTCGGCCTCGAGTTCTAACAAACTGTAATCAAACAAAAGGTTCCAATTCCGCAGGACAAGTTCAAACCTGGAAGCTGTAAGACAATTTTAACATATACATTTAATGGCCGGGCTGTTCGCCGTCTTCATTGACAACAGGAAAGCGCAAAAGATTGCCCCATACATTATTCTCAAGGGAACTTAATTCATCTTCATTTGTTAATACCAGCGAGAGTTAACGTGAACTGGATGTTTGCCCTCATCCACCCTCCACTCCAGCACGAACCCCAGATCCCATATCACTTGATGATGTTGACAAGAAGTCAATTATACCCTTGGCCTTTCTGACAGCTGTACACAGATTCTCAATATATTCGTCTTAACAATAGCTTAGCAAGTTTTAAAGTGGGCATGGATTTCGAGCTCACCTCAAACAGGTCTTCATTTCTCCCTGAAGCTTGATAGATACAATGTTTTACAATCGGCAACCGTTATGGTTAATATTTCTAAAGTTAGTTAAATGATTAAGATGATGTTCCAGAAGTTAGCAAAGTCCATCCCCACACTTTTTTGCGTTCGAAGCAAATCATGTATCGTTCACCTATGGCCTTTATTAATAAGCACTTTAAAAAAGAGGAATTCTGTCGTTATCTATGATTGCAAAGTGGGATTATGTTCCAGTATGGGAATAAAAGAGTTGCAACAGTGAAAACCGCATGGACTATAAAAAGTGAAGCGTTAGCCACGACTAGGATCACCAAAAACAAGGGTGATGCCCATACAGAGACATGTTCATCATTTCAACAAAATTCAACCTGAAACTGCTAGCCTCTGGCCACTCCATCCCTTTTTCTCTATCCCCCTCTCGCTCTCTCTCTCTCTCTCTCTCTCTCTCTCTCTCTCTTTCTCTCTCTCTTTCTCTTTCTCTTTCTCTCTCTCTCTCTCCCTCTCTCTCTCTAGCTCTCTCTCTCTCTAGCTCTCTCTCTCTCTCTGTGTCTCTGTCTTGTCTCTCTATGTCTCTCTCACTCTCTTTCTCTCTCTCTCTCTCTGTCTATCTGTCTGTCTGTTTGTCTCTTTTTCTCTCTCGTTCCCTCCCCCTTCTTTCTATATTTTCTTACCGAGAGTTTTTTTTTATAAACTGTTGACAAACTGGCAGTAATTTCCATTTTCTGTGATAGGTTTTTAAAACTGACTTTTTTTGCAATAAAAAGTTTCCCCATGAAATAATATTATTACTCTTTTTAACCCGTTCACTGCTACGGCGACGTAGGGATCACGTCTCCTCTGTGTGCTTTGAGTAACCATATTTAACCGTTTTACTACCCGGTGCGAGTCGATCTCTCTACTTGGACTATACGACTAAGCGACATCGCCCCCTTCCCCCACAAACACACCCATACCCCAAACAACCCCTCCCATTCCCCATCCCCTTCTCCCATTCCCCTTCTCCCATTCCCCCAAACCCTCCTCCCACACCTTACCCCACACCCCTTCCCGTCGCCCATTCCTCCTCCCACTCCCTACCCCAAAGCCTTACCCTCACCTTCATTTGCATACTTCAAGTGTAATCACAGTAGAATAATTCCAATTGACTACTTTTTGCGACGAAATCCAAGCACAAGTTAAAAGAAGACAAACTACGCAATAATATGTAAGCATCTGGTCTGCTATTGTTTTTGTTGGCTTTATTTCTGCACATTAAGATGGTTTTTTTGTTTTTTTTCAAAACCACTGAAGGTAGGTCATTAGGTTTCCTTGACTCCACCAAGCAAGTTCGAGTGGCTGAGTTGAAAATAACAAAGCAAAACAACAACAACCACAACCAAAACACAGTTTGAGAGTCGGCAAGGGGGGAGGGGGGCAAAGTTTTGTCAACACGAAGGTCGTCTCTGCGAGATCAGCTCACTGTCCCTTTACGTTGTGGGGTTGAAAGTGTTGACGGTTATTTTGGGCCGTCAGTGGAGAGTGGATAACGACGACAGATGTTTCAGTCTTAGTAATAGTTTTACGGCGCTTGCAACACAATGAGGTCATTAGAGGTGTTACAAGAGAGTAAGAAGCATAAAAAGGAGGAGAGATAAAGACGATAGTCGTTAAATAGGAAAGAAGGAGCAAACCACACCAGAGCACCCGCCAACCACCCATGACGATAGACCTACCAAAAATCTAAAATTAAAATAAAAAGTAGCCTACTATGAATCACTTTTTCCTCTATGAATTAAGATTTATGGAACGCTGGAATACGCTTTTTGTCGAAGATTTGCCTTATCACCCAATTTTCGGGCCTAGCTGTGAAGGGGTTAAGAATGGGCTATCTTCAATGGCCTCTACTCCATTGAAAACAATTTTTCATGTTCAAATTGTAAAAGTATTTTACGTTCTATGAAATCAACTATACATTCAGTTGTTTATTTGAACTGCTTTCAAATATTCACTATTTAAAACATAATTTAGCTCAGACTCTGGTATCAAGCAGGAATCGTTGATATGCAGATGCTCTTTGCTCTTGCAGAAATCGAGAAAGGAATTATTGTTCCCTGATATCACTGTAATATTACAAACTTTAACAAACAAAAGACAACTTATCTAGCTGTATATTTGTTATAATCATTCTTTTCAGCTCTGACGTTCAAAGCGCAGACAAATCAAAGAGGATCCAATAACGCGGCATCCTCTCTACTTTACTCGTTAGTAAAAGGAAAATGGATGTCGCTGTTGCCAACTACAAAGGTACTGAAACTCTGGAACACAGACCGTGGAAAATGACACCGGTAGTCTATTGTGTAAGTTGTCGATGGGGGGAGACCATACAGACGGGATGAAAATAAGAAATTTCAAAGAAACTTAAGCTCTCTTTCTTGAACAATGGTGAAAGGTTTACTATGGCGTAGGCCTACGCAGTTTAGTTTAATAAAAGGAGCTCTATAATTATTGTTCAAAACAGTTAAAGATTATTGTACAAGAAATGATAGCAGATAATAGTTATTGATTATAAATGCATTAATTTAGTGTACAGGTATGATCAAATGATTTTGCCAAATAACGGAAACAATTTTTTTGAAAGTCCGATTTACAACCCCTACTTTTTACTTCCTCAACTTCTTTCGTCTCACTCGTGGCGTGGACGTGACAAAACATTTCATGATAGTGAATGTTATAGGTGTACAACTTTCTAATGATTAAATTTGATTGAAACGAAAATATTAATGACCAGAAATGTAGTTCGAGGTCATTTTCTTGAAACATTACACAACGTGTCTACCTATTTGCACTATAAGACCTAATCTGATGTCATGGGTTTTAATAAATTAGGTGCGTTATGTATCGTATTAATACTGCGCACCCCGCATTTAAACGAAAATGAAATAAAAAATCCAAATGTGAAATATTGGGGTCAACCCTATCCGTACGCCCTGGGGTCATTTTGTACCCCCGTGGTTGTATTCTTCACATTTTAGAATATTTCTAGTACGAGTATCACTTTGAAACTTTCAATATTTCTCGAAAAATCATTTTGACAGACTGTTAAGCAAAGCGTACGGATCGTATCCTCTTTAGAAAGTGGTGGCACAGAGTTCCTCACGTCGTATGGATACGATAGTAAAACGGGTGATAATATGCAATTTCTTAAGTCCATTTCTCATAATACAAACAGTACAAGAATTAAACTATTTTCAGAATAAACCATTACACCGTGAAATACAGTCTGTTGTTTGTTGTTTGATTAAAAGCACGTATTTTTAGGAACTTAGTAAACTGAATTAATTCTTTTGCTCACTTGCTGTTAATCGTATTATAATCCTTCACTGCTGTGGGATAGGTGTAAAGGTCATAGGGTAAATAATAATTTCGCATACGTTCCTAATATAGACATTCAAAACGATATTAAAAGCAATTTTTTAAGGTCAAGAGAATACGTTCATCATTCATTTATGCGATACACAAATTAGGTTTCAAAGGTAAACTAAACATTCAGAATAAAACAGATCAGCGCAAAATAATTTGTTGGTCAGCTCATCAGTATCGGTGTCAAAATATTCCATACTAACGTTGAATTAATTAAATTTGGTTCTGCAACCAGCAGAACTAACGCTCATGAGTATTACTTTGTGGTAATGCACAGGTTTCTATATTGTAGCCCCTTCCCATTCGTGACTACAAAGATAGTACTTAACAAGGCCATTAAATGTCTTTTTTAAGACATAAATAAACAAAAATAACAAAAAACACTCTTTGTCCCAAATAATCGACGTCCATTTTGGTATTTGTCGCCTCTGATGTCGGCAGAAATGTTTCTCTTCTTACATAGAAGGTCCTTTAAAACAACCTTTGTTTCTATGCTTTGTGTACACAACACGTTACTCATTAAACCGTATCAGACGCCCATTGTTGCCATCGTCAATAATGAGGATTTGTTTCCATATCTCAGATAGAGGAGTGAGCCATCTTGTAGATTGTCGCCCTTGACCCAGGTGGTTTTTCCAATGGTTCATACTACACTTAGAATTGTAAATACCTCAAAGACCGTTTGCTGGTTGACAGAAAGACATTCAGTATTAGAAAACTGGACCAAGTAACACAATAATAATATATATTAGTGTTAGCACTTTTGTTCACATCGCTGACAACATTTATAACAATAAACATTGTACGTGGATTGCCGAGTTCGCTTTGCCCGTAGAGTATTGTCTTTTATTCTGCAGGACGCAAAGAGTAGGAGAAATGATTGTTCAAGAAACAAAGCATTAAGTATCTGTCTGCGCTTTTGACAACGACTTTATTATTACTGTTTATATATAGGTTGTGATGGACTCTATAGGTCGTTATACATCTTTTTTAAAAATAATAACTTTAAAAAATCTGGTTACATTTTGCCGAAAATCAATGCTTGCAGCACACAGACCCGAACGGTCCGAATGAGAAATCTTTGCTTGCACTCTCGCAGCAGCGAATAGCACGGACTCCTGTATGCTGCATTGTAAATAGAATATTATGCAAAAGTAAGTGCAATTTTTTCGTTTTGTTTTTTCGGTCACCTATTCAAATACTTGTCCCTCGTGAGGACGATGACGGCTCGATGTTCCCCTACTTTACCACCGAGCTGATTGATTAAGATGCAATGATAGGGCCTCATAAGCTGCGTCCTCCTTGTATTCAAAAAGAGGGCATTTGCACTGCAGTTCCTGTGTGTTTGCAGCCCTGGCTGGCCAGGTTCCAAAACTTCTATAGTGATATGTGGTGAGAAAAGAGATGGGAGAGAAAGACCTGTTTTCCTAAACCAGGATTTGAATTTAGACCGTACACCCCC
>NW_004797305.1:503032-508070 GCF_000002075.1 Aplysia californica
TCTAGATTAAAAAATCAATTATACATTGTCTTTCCATTTTTCGTCTATTGGGAATCTGAAGAAAGACAATTATTAATTGGTTTTTCCTCTGGAATTAGAACGGGCGATCGCTGAACAAAACTGGCCCGTAATGCAGACAGCATAGAGCGTTGCGAGTCTCTCGCCTTGTTTGTTTACATACTGTCGCACGCTCACCGCTAGTGGCGCTAGGAGTCGACGTGCCTCACAAAATTGGGCCACTGCAGCGTACTACTACTGCTGCTGCTGCTGCTGCTGCTGCTGCTGCTACCAGATAGATAGATAGATAGATAGATAGATAGATAGATAGATAGATAGATAGATAGCACAAACTCCCACCAACAGTAAGCTCTTTTCACTATACAATTCATATTGTTACCCTAGCAGACATGATAACATTCTGAAACAATATCAATTTTCTGAGAAGCATACACTGTAAAGTGCCATTCTTTTAGTGAAAAAGCACTTTGCATATGTTCTGACAAAATCTTTCACGGTCTATTGCCGGGTACCCATTCCCACCCGAGTGAAGTGAGGGAAATTCATGATAAGGGCCTTTGCCGAAGACACCAAATCGAACCTGAGGCATGAATCCCAAAGTCGCAACCTCACAATTACGAGTCTGGTAGCCTAACCGCTACGGTGGTCGCCTCTTTAGATAGTGCAATGGAGTCGTCCTTGCGTCTTGAATTACACCGTCGTAGATGGAGGAGAACCAAATCTATGTGATCAGTTTTTAGTTGGTCTATTATCTTAAGTATTTTGAATGACCAACTATTGCCTCATAGCAATAAACAACATTTTTGTAATGTGAACATTATTTTGGAGCTATTTTGGTGCAGAAATAAATACGCCATATTTTTCAAAGTTCTGTTGGATTCGTATTTTCGACCAAATCCCAAACCTCAACGTCATGCAAGGCTTAAACTTCATCCGCAAAGAGATCAGTGAGAAAGGAGAAGGCTGGTTCAAATCAGTTGATCTAAGGTCGATCACTATCAATAAGACTTCAGTCAACTGGTCGTCAGATGAGACAAAACGTGCCCTGATCTTTGCAACGCACAGACGTAGAAAAAAAGAGAAAGAGACAGACAGACAGACAGATAATGGAATAGACAGTCCGACAGTGAGATAGACAGCCAGACAGATACACAGACACATAGACACGCAGACAAACACTACGGAGGAAACGTATACACACATACAGGAGAAAACTTTGATTTCTCTAGTATTCGGTTTAAAGTAGAATTTGTAAAAAGTTCCATATTACAGTTTCAGCTAACAAGCATCTGTGATGTAGCTGTTAGGCACTTCGCTGTCTCACACAGGAGACCTGAGTTCAGTTTCCAAGTTCGATTCCCAAGTAGCGAGAAATTTTTATCCAGTATCTTCGTATTTCTGCTTGGATGTTTGACTCTGACAGGCAAGGTTTGAGCCCGCCTCCTGTTGAGTGACTCAAATTGTGTTGACACGGATGTAAAAGTACTTGCACTAAAATAAAAAAGAAATTGTTAATCAAGATTCAGCTAGATGGTTTGTTTGAAGAGTGAAGGTCGTAGTTGACTTGGTCTTGGTGATATTGGCTTTCTATTTGTTGAGTTTACGTCAGATAGAAGTTTGTTTCTTCTGATCTTGTGTTTTTTTCTCCTTCAGAAGGAAACGTTGACTAAATTTCATTATCACTCGTTGTTGACAGTTTTCAGTCGAGTAATGACTCTAGACAAGAATTAATATTTTATAGAGGTACAGTAGGCCAATTAGAGTAAGTTAGAAACCCATTAGACTCAGTACGGGTAGTATGTTAGTAGGCTTCGACTGTTCGTCCTTTCAAACTGCCTTGACAACAATGTGTGACGTCATACTTGCCACCAGTGTGAAGTTTTTTTAAAATCTTGGGTGCGGGGAGGGAGGGGGGGGGTTGTAGGCCATCTAAATGTTTGTGTCATTTCCATCGAGGAGTACATCACTGTAGGTACTCGTTTAGCTCAGATGGTATCATGCTGGACTACGGAGTGGATGGCCATGGTTCGAATCCCCGACTGGACGTTTTTGAACTCGGGTCGTTTTGTGAAGTTTGTCTGGTCTTCAGTCCATTTGACTCCAATTCTGGATCAAGGTCAAGTAGCGTCCAAACGGAGGGCCTAAGCTGACTTTTACTGAAATTATGTGACAAAACTCACACGTTCATATCAATCCAGGCTTACACAAGGCAAAGCATAAGATTTATTATCACTGTTATAGTATAATGCGAGTCGGTGTTTGGTTTCTGTAAAAATAACAAAACAAAAAACAAAAATTCGACAACTATGAAAACAAATTTCAGCACCTTCTGAAAGGCAGTTCTTCCACTTGAACATATCCGTAATAATGAGGGACCAAAGGCACGTGCCATGATTCTCCTAATCCCATTTTATATTTCATCCTAGCGACATTTCTTTTTTTTTGGATGAATAACTTGCCCTCAGTTTAGGTCCAAAAAGGTTATGAAATGATAAGGCTCGGAAGACCGAGAAAGAATATTAATTTATTTCGAAAGGTTCTCCTAGTTCCTTAAAGGTATACCGCAGTGTCGATTCCGTAAAGCGTACTTCACCGCCTGACAAAGTTTTATATATATATATATATATATATATATATATATATATATATATATATATATATATATATATATATATATATATATATATATATATGCGTGGCTGCATCTTAAATAAGAAAGAGAGTATGGCGTCGTGCTGAAAACAGGTGCTCGTCAAAATAATGAAATCAAAGAAACCGTCATTTTTCCTGTCTCTTTCGGTATTTTGGCTCAACGTCTTTAAAGCCCATTTAGAAACACATGTTTGTGTGGATTTTATGGAGAAACACTGACCAAGACACAAAGACCCAAACATTTTGCAGTTTTCATAATCATTTAAGCTTTGGAAGTCAGTAGACATTGGCTACTATTTATGTGCTATTGTTACCTCTTACACCAAGCGATCCCAACTCCCCCCAGTCGCACATAACTCGACTTCTGTTTCACATAGAATAATCTTCTTTTTCATCAAAAGCAAGATAAATAAATACGCGTTAAGACGATACCATTAACCACATGTGCCCAAAAATTGACGAGAGCCTGATTCCACCGTGTAGGCACAAATAATTATTATGCAGCTCTCCAAGTCAGGCAACTTGGTTTGAAAAGTTTTTTTTAAAAGTTGTCTGGTCCATGAGAACTGAAACGCTATGATAAAATAAAACAGTTTTATGACAGGGATTCGGCTGTCTTTTCAAACCACGGTCACAGATGACAGGTTTTTTTTACGTGGCCCATATTTGCTACGGGCTCTTTTTTTCTGCTGACTCAAGAAAGTAACTGCATACCGGTACCTTCAAATAATAATACTGTTCTCAGTTCGCGCTGCGCACAGTTCTTAACCTAAAATATATTCAGCTTTGCCACGTATTAAGGTAATTTAGGGATTTAAACGCTGGCAGGAAAGGAAATGGGAGAGTTTTCATATCACAGTGACAGTTTAAAACGTGACAAAATGACAATGTACAATATACCTTGTTTCCCTTGACACTACACTCATGTATTTCCATTTCTTTCCTGCATTACTGGCTGGTACGACCATAATTTTGATATTCATACCGTATCTTATGATTGCATAAATTAATTATGTAAGGCCGTGTTAGATAATGTGGTTTTTGATGTGTACATGTATTAAGATCATCTAGTTAATATCGGCATAAATCAACGGTAGGCTATGTTCAGGAC
This sequence comes from Aplysia californica, assembly GCF_000002075.1. Lineage (NCBI taxonomy): Eukaryota > Metazoa > Mollusca > Gastropoda > Aplysiida > Aplysiidae > Aplysia > Aplysia californica. The sequence goes on from NW_004797305.1 coordinate 506,814, forward strand.
AGTAGTACAGACTCACAGGGAGCATGGACATCCGTCTCAAAAACTGTAACGTTGTGGTTTCTTTCTGCTCGTAGAGCTATGCATTGACAACAGTCCGTTTCTTTTGTACTTTGAGTCAGTGAATTTGCCATATTATTATTACTGTCCGTATTTGTATTACCGACAGTAGTGTCATCTTTACGGGTTGGGGTGAGAATTATGGGAATGGTAAGGGAAAAGGGGGGGGGGGGGTGTCGATCGATTATAATTGGTGGTACAAGAACTTATTGGCAAAATCCAAATTAAAAATCATAGCATAAAATTTAAAGGAAACAGATTATCATAAATTCACAAATAGAAGAGAAAGAGGTTGAAACAGAACCTGGACATGGATGGCTGGTGATCTATAAATTTAATAAGTATAACTATTAATGGTCTGGTCTGGTCTCATGGAACCAAACGTTTCTGATGGCACCATGCAGAGCGGTTTCAAAGTTTACACGCATACTTGAATCTCGACGTGGCACAGATTTCAGACAAGCTTTTACGGCATGTTGATGTAAGCTTCTGTAGTCTTGTTTAGTAAAATGAAAAATCACATGGTGTGAATGTTGAACCCCTTTACGAATGGAGGGCGTAGAACTAAATAGATCTAAAGTATGTGGACAAAACTTGAATGTTCCATAGCCTTAAATCTGTTCTGGAGAATATAGATAATATACAATGCTGCTCTTTTTCCAAAACATGAGGATTTCAGACTAGGGGTCCTTGTCATAAAGTGTGATGCCACTAAATCATATTACAATTTATAAATTGTGTATTTGCTAACGGGTTATTTCGAAGAACGTCAAACACCCGTCTATTGGTTCACAGAGGCGTCTCTTTAGACGTGCTCTGTGGGTGCTTTCTGTGTGATTCTTGAAGTCGGAATTTTTTTTCCGTGATTACATTACTTTTTCTCAGTTGTTCTGATGTGATTTGACTCTTTTTATAACCAAAATCAAGATGACTATGTGGTACTTAACATCTTTAACATCTATGCCATGTTAATTTCTGTTTGAAGCTATCCTTTTAAGCTGTTATCCAAAGGAATAGTTCATGTGTGCGCATGTGTGTATGTGTGTTTGTGTCTGTGTGTCTGTGCGTCCACGTGTGCGTGTGTGTGTGTGTGTGTGTGTGTGTGTGTGTGTGTGTGTGTGTGTGTATGTGTGTGTGTGTAGATAGATAGATAGATAGATAGATAGATAGATAGATAGATAGATAGATAGATAGATAGAG
>NW_004797305.1:511673-512760 GCF_000002075.1 Aplysia californica
GGGGGGGGGGGCAATGATTTGTTCAAATCTGTAAAATTAATGTTATACCAAGTACTTAGAATATATAAAACCTCTGTGTGAAATTTTCAAGGGAAAAAATACGCATTTATTCCGAGGAATGTGCCATCTGTATTGATTCCCTTCCGTACACACAATGCAGTATGTATTCCCTTTATTTTAATCACCCATTTTTGCATTATATAAATCTAACATTATTTGCTTTTACCTTTAAACAAAGTAAAACCCTATTTGAACCAAAGCCGTCCACATCATACCCAACCATAATATTGTACCCACCTAGTCATTGCGAAATTGTTTTTAAATTTAAAAAACCACAGCTAATCTCAAAACACTTGACAACAAAGGGAGAAAGGGGAAAGGGGGGGGGGGGTGAGTGGTCGCGGAGATGTAATGAGGTGTAATTTACAAACATTTCCCGCATGAATAGGATCACATTAAATTATGATCCTTTAATCCACCGCATCCAAGTGTGAATTAACGTCACATTTGTGGCAGAAGCCGCTTTCGGCAACAAGTCGGCCGCCGTTGATTCAGTTTATCTTAACGTCGGTCCAACGTCAGTTTTACACCGAATTCCATTTGTCCGATTTGCCCACTCAGTGTCAGCCGTCCAGTTGATAAAGTCATGCTTTGTGGGATATTTCAGCAAACTCCGTTATACGCCCCCACTAAACCGCTAGTCAACGCTTACCGCTAGGTACTGCCAATGAACGAAAAGTGTCGCCAATATAAACATACAATTTACCCCTTTTAACTGCCACCTCCATCCGCCAAAGTTGTATGGTCCTTTCTAAAGTAATGTCAGTTTGCCCCGCATCACTACCAACAAACTGGCCGCCAGGGGTAAACACTACGCACGGGCATGGCACCCACTTGGAAGCTGCGCATTGATAATCTCTTTTTGTCGTACACCTGACTGCCAGCTATCTCTTGTCGCCGATCTCTCTCCCACCTGCCCACCCCTGTTTAGTTAATTTCAGGCAGCATGGGTTTGAAGTCTCCTCTGACCAGTAAGGCATGGGCATAGCGAAATATGAACATAACGAAGAGATTTCAGGACCCCTAT
>NW_004797305.1:512895-515881 GCF_000002075.1 Aplysia californica
TATTATATTTCTTTGTAATAAAAGTGCAAACAATTCGTAAATAGCAAACAAAAAATGATGTCAGCAAGGGTAGATCTAAGTAAAGAAAACCTCAAATTTCGTTTAACAAAGTAGTAGGAGTTAGAGACACAGAGAGAGACAGAGAGAGAGAGACAGAGACAGAGACAGAGACAGAGACAGAGACAGATACAGAGACAGAGACAGAGACAGAGACAGAGACAGAGACAGAGACAGAGACAGAGACAGAGACAGACAGACAGACAGGCAGAGAGTGGGAGGGAGAGAGACAGACAGACAAACAGACAGAGAGTGGGGGAGAGAGAGAGAGAGAGAGAGAGAGAGAGAGAGAGAGAGAGAGAAATGAACAATGATGTGAGTGGGATAGTCATGGTCACAAGAAAAACATCCCATAACGTTTTCCCTATAGCGCGGGTATTTTTCTGTGTATGAGAAATATATTATTGTCCAGGTTTTTTTTCCACCCTTGATATAGTCTATAATTCGTTAATAGCCACATTTGTCCAAAACAAAACAAAAAGATTTCTGTGTCCCACCGATTTAAGACAGTCTTTGAAACCCTGTTATACCGCCAGCCTTCTATACAGCCACCTTCGAGCTCACCCCAAGGTGGGCAGTATTACCGAGTTTCCTACACGCTGTGTGTCCACTGCCGGTCTAATTAAATGATTGTGTCTGTGAACTCTATGCCCATGTGATAACAGAGAACCTCATGACCAACTTGGATGCAGGTTAACATGATAAAATCAGCCACGAGTGATGATCATATCAACGTTCACAAGTGAATGTATGGGGTAATTGTACCGGGTTTGTGGACATGTTCGTGAGAAATAAGTATTGACTGCATATTATAAAACGGCCTTGTGCATGCTGCATGTTTCGTAGTTTGTTGTTGGTTGTTTTTTCGTCCTCTTTGTCTATTTTTCTATTTTTGTTTTGTTTTGTTTTGTTTTTGTGTCTGTTATGCACCCTGCTAGAAATAAATAGGAAAAATAAAAGGTGTATAATATATAGAATTAGTCATTATCAATGCGAAGGTCAAGTAGCAAAAATAAAACTGTTAATAAACTCTTCTTAGTATGGTATGCAAACTATTCCTTCAGGGTGACATACAGCAGTCGATATATGGCCTTCAACAAAAGGTCAATGTGTTTTTACCAAAAGTCAGATTAAGTGAAATCAAAAGGCTTAAGTGAGTTCCAGTTCCGCGTGACAAGTCACTTTTGTTATCGCGTTCACTGACTGTAAGGTTATGCATCGGAGACTTGAGATTATAATTTATCGGCACATGGGTCAAGCAGACTTCTTGAGTAACTGATATAAAAATGTCGTTTCGGCTGGGAAACATTGTAATCCCTGTGGTCAGTCACTGATTGATGATCGACAATTTTGATCTGCATCAAGAGGAATAGGTTTGTTCACTACATTTTGATGGGGGGTTTTGGTATGTTTTTTGGGGGGGTTATTTTTTAAATGCTCCTGCTTTCTTGCTTTTGAAATAATAGCATAATTCTCGAATGAGCGTAAATAACAAAAAACAATATAAATTTGATCATTTTAGTGTGCACTTGTTTTGAACTCTAGTCTTACAAATGGAATTTAGAGGAAAAGAGGACATTGTTGATACGTTCTTAAAATCAAACGTTCCTCATTAGTTGATCTAGGCCAAATAGTGTTCATTACTAGAAGCTGGCGCGTTTCTGATATTTTGAATTCCGTAAAATCCAACCGCGAAGGGTCTTCTACTTCTAAAGCCAATATGGGAATTAAAGGCGCACGGTTTCCTTTGTGAAAGATATGACAGCACGCAAACAAGGAACAATATACAGTAGTGGTTTTTTAATATTTAATTTTTTGATGTGTGTGTTTTTGTTTGGGGGGGGGGGGGGTAATCCTATCAGCAGAGTTCCCACTTTTCTAAAATAACTCCATATTGTTTTTAAAATCGTTAGCAGGCTTGCTTTGAACAATGTTCCTTAATTCTTTCCGTTCGTAAGGAATTCCCCTAATAAGGCAACCACTTTAAGTTTAAGGGTGTTTCCTTTAAACGGCTTTACTTCAGTCAATGTTGATAACCCTGTTTGTGTTAACACTCAAACTATTCATAATTGAACAGAGAAATCAAAATAATATGGGTGATAATAGGCAATAAGTGTGGCACAGGATCCGGTGTAGGTTTTGGGGATGACAAAATCCGCACCCCAAAAAGCCACTTAAGTGGCAATCCGGAATCAAAGAGTTAAGGCGTTTGGCTCTGTTGCTATTTTAAACCTTTTTAATAAATTAAGAACGTTCAGAAATAATCAGTATCAGAGAGTTTTGTGTAACAAATGAGTATTAAAAAACATGCAATGTGATGAGACCTAATGAAGATCTATCCAAAGTTTTAGGTTTGTATTTATTCTTGTGTAGTGTTGAGTACCTGGGTCGATAATAACGAATATAAGAACATCGATTTTTCAGTTTCACTGTAGTTTTTTTCTTCATTCTAATATAAATATAAATATTTTTACTTTTCACAGATAGATCTAATTCTTTCCCCACACCTGTAATAATGGAAGCGCGATTCAGTTGCTGTTTTCTTCTGGCCGTCTGCGTGTCGTTGACTCAGGCGTATCCCACTGGGGCACCTGACGGCGCATGCGCAACACTCAACCCGGACTCTCATGGTCCGTCCACCGCCACTGGCCCTCCTCCCTACAGCCTTACCTTCTCCTCCAGCACATACTCCAACAAGCAAGTCATTCAAGGTAACGAGTACAACATCAACATTCTCCCCCAGCGCCATTTTCCTCCCCTGAAAAAACAACTTGAAGAGAACAGGCGCACTTTTTTGGAGGTTTTTGTATGCCTCTAATGATACTATTGAGAATAATTTGTATCAATTATAAGACGGGGTCCATTGATAGATAGATAGATAGATAGATAGATAGATAGATAGATAGATATATAGATATATAGATAGATA
>NW_004797305.1:518328-531147 GCF_000002075.1 Aplysia californica
GTTTTTGTCCTCACCCCCCCCCCAAAGAAAAACCTCCCAACCTCACTAACTAACCCAGACAGACAAAAGGGCCGGCAATAATTTTTTAACATGTATCTAAGTGAAACTAAATTTTTGAAATATAGATTAATGATGTCCTTTCCTGAATGACCTTATTTTGTCTCAAGAAGGAGAAGAGTCTTATACAAGGTCTTTAGCATGTATCAAAGAACAAACAATACGTAGAAGTCGGAATTGAAGAAAGAAGAGAGGAGGAGAAGAATTAACTGTACTTGACATTCGTAACTCAAGAATAAACATAAGCATGTTTGATAAAGGGCAAACACATTAGAATTTCAAACACAGAGCAAACAGACAAATAAATGGGCAGACAGAGAAAAAAACAGAACTTTCAACACAAGAAACTACCTGTTTTTATTCGAACCAAGAAAGGATTTTTCAAGGAGAGACGGACAATTTTTTTAAATTTTAATGGGTTCTGTTTTTGTTTGTGGCCACTTTGCTCATTTGTTGTGGTAATATTTGTTATGCCCAAATACATCTGAGGAATAGTATGGATGTCTGCTTCCTAAGCGTGGCAGACATGTAGATTCAAGTCTAGTTATTAAGCGATTGAAATATACCCATCTTTATAAGAAGAACTTCGTCCTGGTCTGGTGTGCGATAACATTTCTTGGTAGTAGGCGAACTGTAACAATATTGCAAACCAGATGTTTTGTTTGGTACATTATTCTGATGGAAGCAAGCGCGTCTGTCTTCAAAGCGTAGAAAGATATTGCGTACACATACAGTGTGCATTTAGAAAGCTAGTTCAACCAAAATTTAGCTAGATACTGGAGACTAAAAGATAGGCACACGGTATGAAAGGTAGAGAGATACGTACATAGATAAATAAATATTATATTTTGTGCTTACACACAAACACACCCGCACACACACACACACATACTCATACGCACACACAAACAAACACACAAACACCCACACATCACACACACACACACACACACACACACACACACACACACTCACACACATACTCATACACGGACACATACTAACACACGAGTACATAATATATTGCTATACTGAAACACATACCCCACACTTGAATACAATTATGAATCTAAACAACATTACAGATATTTTCCATGTCATTTCATGTGTTTTGTTCGTCAGTTAAAAAACGTGTCAGGTCATCTTTTTTCTTTTCAGTCTGGCAACGGAGTAACCCACACGAACAACTCTGTGAAGTCCTCGGTGGAGTTCAACTGGGAAGCTCCGGACACCTCTGTGGGACCCATCGTGTTCCAGTAAGTAGATCTTTGATATTGTGCTGTTCCTCATGGTAGCTTGGATAGTTTTCCCACGATTCGTTTGCTTGTTTGTTACTTTGTTTGATTAGATTCAAAGAGATGTACATACATAGGATTAATGGCAAGAGAGCGAGAGAGAGAGAGAGAGAGAGAGAGAGAGAGAGAGAGAGAGAGGGTGTGGGAGTGGACGATGTTTTGGCTTTTGAAGATGGTCAGCGCTCTTTCAGGAAAAAGATTGTAGATCGATGGAAAGGCTGATCATCTGGTACATTATTGGGAAACTTTCCTGAAAGGAAAATGCTTTTTATAAGCTACCAATAAACTGCTGGGGATGCTGAATTTGGAATTAATTAAGAGAACCACGGTCATTTAGTGCAGGGAAAAAAGCAAAAATGAGAGGCAGAAGTAGGAGAAGGAAAGAAAAGGAGTAAGACCTAGCAGCTGTGCTTTCCAAAAGCCAACATGCTGGGCTTATAGAGATCTCGAATACGTCATTGCATCTTTTATCTTTTCCCTCACTCTATGGTGTAATAAATATTTCTATTTCCATCAGCTACACTGTCGTTCGAGGAGGAGCCCCGAACACGACCGTGAACCCCGCTGATTACTTCATGAACGTCGTATCCGCTCCACTTAACCCTGCTACCACCCTGTTGAGATTCACCTCGGTAAGACAGACTGCACACGCATTCGATTTCGCCGAATATGTATATTGGGGGTATTGGGGACGGCTCCTCCGGATACATGTCTTTTAAATTATGTCTTGGACTTGACCCTAGGGAATAAAATGAAGTTGGATTTTTCCTTGTTCCATCATCATCATCATCATCATCATCATCATCATCATCATCATCATCATCATCATCATCATCATCATCATCATCATCATCATCATCATCATCATCATCATTGTCTGAAAGTTCAGTGCACAATATATGCACACACACACACACACACACACACACACACACACACACACACACACACACACACACACACACACACACACACACGCACGCACGCACACACACACACACACATATTTTTTTCAAAGAGGGAGGTGGGGGGGGGGGATGCTGACATGACATTTACCAAACTGTTCTGATTTTGGTTTGTTTGTTTTTTGTTCTTACTTTTTAGGGCTTCGTGATCATTAAAGTAAACCATGAGCTGGTATTGCTCTCGGACTCTCCGAACACTGTAAATCCTATTTTCACTTTCTCTTTCCGAGAATTAAAAAAAAGTGTTAGGGTAACATCGTTATTGATAATATAGCCATTGCGAAAGGTGACAATAGATAACGGTGTTAATTATCACGAAACTAAACAAGTACACCTTAGACTGCACTATTTCAATGTTTTATTCATGAACACTGATAATAAAACGTATTTCTACGAGCCAGTATGCATTTTACATTTAATGAAAAATTAGTACCTACTGAAGCACTCAAGTAATATAACCTAGCCTATAAGATCTTTACTCCTCTTTGTGTTTCAGGAAATGGAAGCACAGGACAGGGGCAATGGCGTTCGTGTCATGGAAGTCTCCGAGCAACTGTCATTGAGAGAGATCCTTCTCCGCAAACATTTCAACTAAAATCTTAAACTCACCTTTCTTGCCGCTACAATATTTAATCTTTTTTTTTTTTTTAAATCAGCGTGGCATTTCAGTTGTTTTTATACACGTTTTAAAGATCCTTGCAGCGTAGCTGAACTATGGGTCCTTTTTCTGCAGAGTTCCAAACGATGTACCGGATGAGCAGCCTTTCAAATGTTCCATATTTTTTTCTTGAAAGAGCGCTGGTTGTCTTTAAATAAATCTTGTTCAGCACCCTTTTTCCCAATATATCAGGGATGTTTTTTATATAGAGCAATATTTTCGAAACCTGAGTAACAAACAGGTTTTACTCTTTCACTCTAAACGGTTAATGCTCAATAAATTACACAGACTGATCTATATTGCCTTCTTGTGGTATTCTTTTTTGTGTTTTTGTTGTTTTTGTTCCGTTGTTGTTTTTTTCTTGGTAATTCTTTATTTATGATTTTAAATGTGTGATGCCGTTGGTTAAAGATATATCAAACACCACACTGATATTCGAGGTGAGAATTGTAGATAGCATTGGATTTTCGTGTCCATCCAAAATATTGTGTACAAGCTCTCAGACAATGCTCTCCACGGAAATGAGGTTGTTTTTTGAGGATGGGATTGGGGAGGGGAGGGGGAGGGTTGTCCTCGAAAAGACACTCTTGTTTATGAATTCCTCCGTAAAAATACGACAAAACACGAAAAAAAGATAAGTATGGCTGATTACACAAATAGTGGAATAACAAACAGAAAAAGGTAAAATAAGAATCAACTATAACCAACAGAAATACGATTAATGGTTCCTTACGAGGCTGTTGAGAATAATGTTTATAGAGGAATTAAAAAAATAATATAATGTTGCCGTGAGAGAAGACAGCTTGGCGCGTTCACCAAGATCCTCCAATCGACATAAAGACATAGAACATTTTTCTATTACTGGGAAAATAGAAAGCAAAAAAGGCTGATTTAGACAAAAAGAACAAATTAAATTACTCATAAAATGTGAACAGATAGCTGATGGTAAAATCTCACTCAGGATAACAATAGTTGAGTCTTTTTGTTTAGAACATTCAAGCAGAGAAATGAGTTCCATCAGATCCCTTACTTTTAAGGAGAAGTATAATGTTTGGGAGTCAATCTTTTTTTTAGAACACCGAAACGTAGACCAACACATGTAAGTGCAAGTCTGATTTAATATGTGTGTAATAAAATCAAATATCAGTAACTCCACAATTGAAATATACTACATTACTAGTATACTGTAAACATTTATTTTAAATATTTCGTTACTGAAGCTGCCAGCTTAGAGTATAAGAAAGAATCGTTTTATTCAAAGCCTTTAAGGAAGGTACGGTTCTCTTTCCTTTTTTAAATTGCAATTTAGGAGTAATCGGTACATCAACAAATTTGGACAGAAGGCTGGACGCGTAACGTTACATTTACGATAAGATAAGATAAGATAAGATCTCCACAAACATAAAGTTGCTGCAAAGTGGTAAATACATAATTTTATACCCACACCCACTTGTAAACACACACACGCACACACACAAACTCTCTCACACACACACACACACACACACACAAACACACACACACACAAACATACACACACATTCACACACGCACGCACGCATACATAACACTTATACACACATACACACAAACACACTGTTACACACACATACGCACACACACACACACACACACACACACACACACACACACACACACTCACAGACAGACACACACACAAACAAACACTGTCAAACACACACACACACACACACACACACACACACACACACACACACACACACACACATTCCCACAAACGCGCGTTCCCTCGCCTCATGCTAAATTATCAAGGGAGAGCATTTGTATTCATAAACATCCATGCTTCTTGCTTTGATTATGTACCTTGAAGATGAAAATTACTCAGATGTCGCCACCAAAAAGGCATCGAATGGTAGCTATAGGTATTTACGGTCTCCGGCAATAGCTGTAACTGCTCCAAACAACTCAAATAACACTGTTTGAAAAGGTCTACATTAACTCGTCAATAGAACTCATGGCACACCGACAATTTAGCCTCATTACAGAACAGAGAGTTCAAACAAAGCTTTTAGGATTTGAGTGGGTGGTTGGTTGGTGATCAAGTGTGGTTCGCTACTTCTTTCCTATCAAACATCTGTCATCCTTATCTCCCCTCCTTCTTCTCTTTGCATGTTACTCTCTAGTAACACCTCTAATCTCCGGCACGTGGTCTACATTTGAAACACAAACGAGTAGTAAGTGCCGAAAAACTCGTACTAAAACTGCTGAAAATATGACTTTTCGCAACACTTGTGTCCCTCGTAAATTAATATATATAGACTGTACAATGAAATTCTGTTCGTTAAAGCTCAAGGTGTTAAAACGATCAGAAGTGTTGATTTTCTACATTTCATCACCTAGGTCTACTTTGAAAGAAAAGCTGATATGAGACGACTACTAATACATTTTTTTTTAGAGCTTTATGTTTTGTTTTTGTTTTTGTTTTTGTTTTTAAAGATACATTTTCTACATATCAAACTTTGACTTTTAAGTCATCACCTACAAGATATCAGAGGTTCTTCAGCCTGCAGCGCAACTGATTTTAACTATATGACCGTTTTTCCTACTAAGTAGGGCCCCTTGCCTCCAGGCAGTCGCAGTCCGATTTCGAAGGTATTATGTTTGTTTTTAAACTAAAAAGAGTATTTTCAATTTTGGTTGAAATAAATTTTGATTTTTGTCTGGATGGTGGCCAAAGTCTAATCTTATCGATATTTGGACTACCTAGCGTGTGCAACTTGTATACGGAACCTTCAAGATTGTTCGCTCGAGATGGCTAGGAGTCGGAAAGTATCTATCCTAAGATCAGGGGTGCGGCTGAAAGAAAGCAGTTAGAAGGAGCCAGGAGTAGCAATAGAAAAGTAAGGGGTAAATGAGAGAGGAGCCCAGAGGAGTAGAAAGGGGGGGGGGGGTGGAAGCAGATGACAGAACATGCCTATCAATTTTGTCGCTGTCAAATTTCGAACCCGGGAACAGTTGAATGAGAGGCGAACTCCTCTAGATCACGAGAGCACCCATTAAGAATATTGCTACTTCGTGGAATGTGAAATGTTGCCCTAGGGCTTCAGCTTTTATGGACTAGACCCACCAGTCGGTCTTCAATATTCTTCAACTCAGCCACTCTGGGGGTTGAAGATGCTCTCGGCCAGTCACTGGCAACAACGGCGGACTCCGCGCTTACAGTCAAGGGCGGCCCAGCGTCCCTGTTCCTGTGAGACACGCCCACAACATGGACACCCTCTCCTGCAGTGAGGCAGTCCTTCGCCGCTGATTTCTTATCCTGCCGGGGCGGAGGGTGGGGGGGGGGGGCGATTTGGCGTAAGGAGATTGCAAATAGAATCATAAGGTCCTTGGCTGAGCCTCGACCCACTATGACGCGGCTGGCTCTCACTGGCTCGACCCGGTGTCTGGTTAGCGTCTATAGTGTCGCATGGTTGTACCACCGCCACATTATGGGACCATTTACTCTTCTTGGGTACAACAGTTGGAACACTGGTACTGCCGTGTGAGCGAAAGCAGGCTGAATCCCAAAAAGTACCAACAGCTTTGCTCTGTCACATCAAGTCTTTTTCTCTAAGGCATGACAACTGTTTTGCGGTATGCAATTGAATTTGCCCTATTAGTAACACGTACGAACCTTGCTCAGAACAATAAAAAGATAAAATGAGAGACACCAAAATGTTTTATTATTCATATAATAATAACAGATTGTGTCGCATTTTTACACTGCAAATTTGCTCTCCGCGGCAAGCTCTGTGCGCTTTACAATCTAAACTATAACCCCAGCAAGCAGACCTGATAGCACACTGAAACAATCTCAACTTCATGGAAAACACATAACGCAAACTGCCGTTTATAGGCGCTAAAACACTAATATGCTGACAAGATTTTTTGCTGTCTATAGCTTGGTACCCATTCCCACTTGGGTGAAGTGAGGAAAATTCGTGTAAGGTGCCTTTCCCAAGCAGATAGCTATTTTTTCATTAAACTCGAGACATATGAACAAGCTTTAAGATACTCCCATCAACTCCGTATGCCCCAAAACTGACGAGTGCCTGATTCCACCGTATCGATATAACATAAATATAATCTATACTTTTTCCGTTACCTTGGACCTTGTGACGGAGGAGTCCAGGTCCTAATTAGGAGATGTTTGGGGTCCAAAGGTCTCTAAGCAGGGGTTCAAGCCTCAGTGAGAAGTTAAGAACAGATATTGGATGTCCGGTAGTGGCGACTAAGTGGAGCGTGAGGGGGTCGTTATGTGCAGCCAGGTGTTGAGCAGACTCTAACATCTCAGCAAAGAAGTTGGGAGAAAACAAAGTGTGAGCCGGATCCTGTTCACTGCTGTCTTCCCGCTTTCATTTCGACATGGACATCGTGTTGTGTGTTTTGTCTGGTGTGGAGGAGCACGAACTTTGCAGAGTATTGTCCCGACCGTGTAAAAACATTATGGGCGGTACAGGGGGGCATATGCCCCCTGTTTAACACATAATTTGATATTTTGCAGTCAGATTTGAAGTTTTCTTGAAAATAATTGATTTGTGACAGTTTTAGTGGCTATATGTGATATGCACCGAACAACACGTTGTTTGACCCCCAAAGCAGTTCCTGGGTACTAGACCACCAAGTTGATTAAAAATTATGTCTGTACGTCTCGGAATATCTTCTGCCCGAACTTTGGCGGGGAATCTGTCTTCTCTAACAACGAGGAAGCACTTGCAAGAAATTCGTTCGAAGTGATTGCATATGCTTGGCCTCAAGAGTTTGCCGCTCGAAGATGCCTCGGGTCAGAAAGATTGTCGCTCGTTCGCTGGGAGACTTGGAAAAGGGTTAAGACGCTCCTAGTAAAGAAGCTATAGTTGTGAGGAAGCCTTCACTGTTTTCAGGATGTAGCCAGGTGGGTGATTTGGTTTGTTTCAAATGAGAATGTACCAAGACAAATCTCCAATCGAGAAATTCTCTAACTTAAAGGAGTTCTGTTCCATAGAGTGATCTTTCAGTTCTGGAGCGAGATGTTTTGGAGTGTTGTTCCAACTGTTGGGTTTGTCAGAATCCCCAGATAAGACTCATTGGATCTGAACCCACAAAGTTTGAAGACTTTTTATCTGTCTCTGAGAAAGCTGGCTAGTTTCAGGACGGAAATTGTGTTGCCTAATCCATTAGTCACACGCCAAAGGGCTAGAACTCAAATGGCCGCTGGATTGGAAAAGTAAAGTAAAGTAAAAGTTGAGGAATCAATCGACCCTCCATAACCGTTTTCCCCTCGTCTCGTTATTAAAGGACATGCCGTAGATGTTAATCATGACGCTCCTCTCCAACTTGCGCCCGGTCTTGTTTACCTTGTGCAATTTGGTTGTAGACGTACTGAAGCATGGTTCTTCCTTCCATTTCAATCAAGGGCAAGATATTACCACTGACCATCGTGAACTTTGGTTCTTTGAGCTTGAGCATTTAGGCCATGGAAAATCGTAGGACAAGTGATGTAGTCTTGACAACCACGTTATGTGACTCTTTATCACATCAAAAGCAGCGCTGGGAATCAAGCCACAATTTGAAACTTGGTCTGAAGTCGATGAGAAAATGTTTGAACGTATAAGAAGAGAACTGGTTCCAGAGAGGGTACTGATTTGCACAGCGAAAAGACTAGAATGGGGAAGGACAAGTTAGAGGGTTGTTTCTTCTCCTTCTTCTTCCCCATTTTTTTCCTTTAACATTGTGTCGTCACGCTGTTTCTCTTACCCATTCTCCTCTTTTCTTCGACAGTACAGATTTACACATTCACAGCCATTTAAACACACTTCTTGGTACACACTACAACACACACACACACACACACACACACACACACACACACACACACACACACATACACAGAGAGAGAGAGAGAGAGACACACACACACACACACACACATACACAAACACACTTACACAGATACACACAAACACACACACACACACACACACACACACACACACACACACACACTCACATTTACATACAAGGATGCACACATAAGAATTTTTGCTTAATTTGTCTTGACTGTTCTCAGCACGTCAGCCTCCTGCTAAATGAAGAAGGGACAGCATCGTAGTCCTGAACATCGGTGCTTTTTGTTTCGATTACGTTTCTTGAGCACGAAAATCTCTGGGGCGCGCCGTCCAATTTTCAACTGGTTGCAAGAGCTGTAATTGTAATTGCTCAAAAAAACTCAAATCACTTTGTTGTTGAACGGGGCCATATTAAGGGCTGACTCGTCATTTTTTCACAAGGTACACCGGAAATTTAGCATCATTCTGAAACAGAGTTCCAACAAAGCTTTATAATCTGAGTGGGTGCTCTGGTGTGGTTACTCCTTCTTTCCATTTAGAAATATTATATCGTCCTTATCTCCCCTCCTTTTTTTCTTTGCATGTTACTTTCTTGTAGCACCTCTAATCTTTGTCGTATACAGTATTAGATTCAGACGTAAATCATTTTGGCAACTTACCAGGACAAGCAACAACAAAAAAACAACTGACTGAGAGCTAATTGATCTGTTGTTGTTGTTTATTTTTTGCACATATCATGTCTTTCGAATGACGATGCAATCAGTCAAGTCACTTTGTCTAAAAATTGTATAGATTTTCCTCTGAGGGACACATGACTAATGTAAATCAATTAAACCGTTTTGGATTACAGTCGTAAGTAAATGTTATACCTAGTTTTCCTTCACACTGTCAGTTGCATAGGGTCCTCAAGATACGACTCTTTCAAATCGAGATCCTGTATAAGGCTACAGAACACATTCTTGATGAAGACTTAAGCCTGTATTCAACTTCCTTCTCTACTTCTACTGAGTAATCAAACGCATGTTTACAATGAATATGGAGTAAAAAAAAACTTTTTTTAAATGTCCCAGACTACGTTTACTAAACACATTTACACGTACGCAATACAATTTTTAAAACATCTGTTAATGCAAGTAACATTGCAATATAGAGATGTTTATACACCTAAAATTACAATTAAACAACAGAAAACAAAATTCTCCAACATACAAATGGAAATGAAATGAAATACATAGGAATGAAGGATATTCCAAATTGCATCGAAAGAATGTTGTGGTATATGGCCAAATAGGAGAGTCAGACTTGATGACAATTAGTGATCAGTTTGGGGACTCACGTGGCCTAGAGGTTAAGGTGTTCGCCTCTCATTCAAAAGTCCCGGGTTCGAATCAGGATAGCGACGGAAAAAATTATTCTATAAAATTGTCTCCTTTCCCCTCCATTCCTGTTCTCTGGCAATATTTTGTTGTCTGCTTTTGTCCCCACTTTCTGCCCCCACCCCGTTACCTCTTTTGCCCTTCTCCTCTGGGCTTCTGACTCTTTCTGCAGCCTCTCTACTGCTATTCCTTGGCCCCTTCTTACTGCTGTCTTTCAGCCACACCCCTGATCTTCTGATAGGAAAAATCTACACCCAGCCTTCTCGGACAAGGGCAGAAAATCTCGGAGGTCCAGTGTGCAAGATGCGCACGTTAAATACCCTTTGGTGGTCTAAAATCGATAAGAGTAGGCCTCGGCCGCCATCCGGGCAAAATTCAAAATGTCCTACCAACTGAAAGTGTTTAGTGTATATGGCCTTATGTAGTTGCGAGCGCCGTAAAACACTTACGAAAAAAATGATTACGTCTGGTTGGTTGATCAAGCAATCAACGCGTGTTATCATTCCCTATTAACTGACTGTATGTCAGCCCAAGATTTCCACCTTTTAGTACACTGTCCACATTCACTAGAATACAAGTAAAGTCTTAGTGCAATACAAAAAACTGTGAAACTCATAGTATGCATGAGGTATTGCAAGTGGTTACAATATATACTTGATAAATTCGATTATGAGATAATATCATAAAACAACACTGACGAGAAGTTGTTTCTTTAAATACCAACATACAAGTATCATGCAGAAAGGGAAAATTGTTTCAAATTATTATTCTTTAAAGTGCGCTCAACGATACAGTGCTACAGCCAAGACGCTACCTCAGAATTATTTTAAATTCTTTTTGACATTTTTGGAAGTTCTGGGTTCCAAAAACCATGAGGCCAGAACCCAAATTTTCTATCTGCTCCATCAAAATTGTACGATAATTCGGAGTCGTTGTCAAGATATTCAAAGACTTGTATTCAATAAAGCTTGGCGTGATGTAAAACTCAAAATCTTTGACGTCAAATTTTTCAAAACTACGTACTGAGCAGATACAACTTTGTAATTCTGAGGCAGCGAGAGGTGATGGACACTTGGTATCAAAGTTTTCTCAGAGCACTCATCAGGGGCTTTCGTTTAACTCTTATCAGTAAGAATGTTCTTGTTTCATTTTGATTCGTTTCATTCTCAGCCATGACGTGTTCAACGTATTTGTATTCAAAGAAATGTTCCGGAATTTTCTTAAATGTCTTCGATGTTTTAGAAGTCGTCAAGTTCATTAACCTAAAAAGACAGGTGGCTTCTTTATGGCATGTAGAATGCAGACAGCCCACTTTTGTTAGTGAAAATGTCTGTTTGGGCTATTGTCTGTTAATTCCTCCCTCTTTCTGTTCCTGTCGTCAAGATAAGAATCGAACCATTTCTGTGCGTGGAGTTTGCTGACTCATTCCTGCAGTAGTTGTCCTCTGCCACAGTGAATATCTCAGTATGTTTCCTCACAAGGCTTCTCTCATTCCCTTTCTCACGACTGACGAGGAGTGTTCTTGCCTCGTCAGCCGTACCCAAAACTGTCTTCAAACATCTTCTCCGTTGTGTTTAATGCGTTTAGAAAGAACCGCCTGAACACTTCAATTCGATCGTAATTGATTATGTCAGAAAACTGTTTCAGCGGTATTTGTGTTCTAGATTTTTTGCTCAGTCGTCCTTTGCTTTTTGTTCGTGGGTTTTCCTCCCGGCACATATAATCCCTTTGTCTCACAAGGCATTCTAATAGACAAAATTTGGTGTCACCTTTCTCTTACACCTATCATCATCGGTGTGTTTCATCTCCCTTATTCTAGCTACTTTTTCTTTTTCGTTTCATACGATAATCGTTTATTAGAGATCACACAGCTAATGAGGCAGCGAGGACCACAATTGGAAAAGCCATCAGGCCGTACGAAGACCTAAGTTTAGTTTTAAAAGACATACATTGAAACGATGCAAGCACGCTAAGCGATCATCCGGACTGGCCAAGGCCATTTTACAGGGAACAACACAAGGAGGGACACGAACAGGCAGATAGAGGGAATGAAGGGAAGGCAACACCAAAGAGTGGACTGGCCGTGACTGCAACATCACACTGCGGAAAGCTGAGAATCTTAAAGAATGGATACTGCTGGTTACAAAATTTACAGTGTATAATGGTTGTAAAGTGCATAGAGCATTCTGCAGGGCGTGGATATAAGCTATGGAAATATTATTATCACTGTAGTGGTGTTCCAACGCTCAGCCAGTCTACGGGAAAGGTAAGGGTGGTGGTAAATGCTCTTCAACACTGACGTTTGTGCTTTGCAACATTGGGGGCCAAATTTGTGGAGTCTTTCTCTCGCTGACGACCACATCCAGCCTCGGTCTAACAGAAGGAAGAAGCAAAAGCTCAGAAGGTGTATGGAGAGACTGCTGGGGACACTAAAGCTTGAAAGGGGAATTTCGTCGTCGTCGAGGAAAGCGTGTCAGATTTTACGCAAAACAGAGTCTCTATGACGTCACACTGGTGTGCAACTGGTTTGACAGAAAGCGGTGTGGACTCATATACTGTTGCTGCAGACTGGACGAGTTATATATCTATCTATCTATCTATCTATCTATCTATATA
>NW_004797305.1:534578-536756 GCF_000002075.1 Aplysia californica
ACCTGCCATGGTGGCCAACTGTGTAATACGGCCAACTGTACAAACGACTACTTTCCACCCCCACCCCGGCGTTTTTCTTATATAATTTTATTGTGTAAAACGGTCACCTGTCCAACGCGGCCGCGGCCACCATATCAACCAGCAACCAAAAATACCTGTATGAGATGGCCTCGCAAATCTCTCACTGTCCCACTCTTTGGCATAAATTATGTGTCCCCTGACCTTGAGGACACCCGGTTGTTTTTACCCATTCACCTGCCGTTATTTTTAGTCCCTCTTTTGAATGAACCAGTCATGTTGGGTAGTTCCCGCCCATAAGTTGACCCCTCAGTAACACTAAATTTCAGCTGTTGGAGAGGGAAGCGTGTGATCCATCATAACCTATAAGCCCCGTCCACAATTCATTCACAAATCGTTAGTGAGATGAGCTGTCACTGTTTACCCCGTCCGTAAACCCAGTCCATAACAATAGACGTCAAAAACAAACTCGTGACAGGAGTGTCACTTTTTCGCCGAATGGTCGTGACTCATTGTTCGTTTTAGTGTAGCACTTATGTAGTCTTGTTTTGACCTTGTAGGAAACCATGATTTTTAAAATAAAACAGCTACTAAAAAAATAAATCCACAAAAACCTTACTATCCGCGTCCACCTTTCAACAACAACAACAACAACAACAACAACAACAACAACAACAACAACAACAACAACAACAACAACAAACACCCCTGCTCTTCTGGTAGGAAAAATTCAAACTTTCATATCAACTGAAAATGTTTAATATTTCCCGCGCTCTCATATGACAGTATTATGCAGTTGCGAGTCCGTAAAACGCTTACAAAAAACACACCAAAACAGCCTCTGAGCCTGACCTGGATCCCCTGCATCGGGCGCAGAGACATTGTTCGGAGAAGGCCAGACACAGGTCAACGAGTTGGGAAAGAAATGGCTTTATTGTGTCTCTTTTTGTTTCATCATAAAGTGGGTATCCTTTGTGAGACTTGACCACAAATACAAAAACTATTCAGAAATCAAATGATACTCAAATTTAAAGAACAAAATTATGTTGCTTGAATTTTTTTTCAATTTTCATATTATTGGCACGCGTTAATTGGGTCGAGGAGGTTTCAAATCTGTCATAGTGAATGGCATTTTTGAAACAGTTTTATATTATATTGGACATTTAGAACCTTCCTATGCAAACAGATGTGTAAGCTCAAAATACAGCCTTCGTAGTGCTAGCCTACTTTGAACTTTGGTTTGAAAAATCAACAAGCAAATCAGGCAAACATATCCATGTTAACTGAAAGAAGCACCGGAACAAGCTAATTCGAAAGGCGTCAAAGGGCAGTTCTAAAGATATTTACTACCTGTGAAAGTATTGCTTCTGATTATGCTTTTGACTTGGAAACTAAAAGGAAATAAAACATCCACTTAAGATTTCTGCAATCTTCGATAACCGGAATACATACTGTTGAAGTTCTGACCCGGTACGTTCGATGCAATGTTTAAGACGACCTTTTCATATAGTTTGTTTTACAAGTATATGCATGTTTGTGAGTGTGTATGTGTTTGTGTGTGAGAGTGTATGTGTGTGTTTGTGTGTGTATGTGTGTGTATGTGTGTATATGTGTGTATGTGTGTTTGTGTGTGTGTGTATGTGTGTATGTGTGTGTGTGTGTGTGTGTGTGTGTGTGTGTGTGTGGTATTGCAGTGAAACCAGACACTTGTCAAAATAATTAAATGGAGGAAATCGACTTTTTTCCGCCAGTTGGACAATTTTTAAGGAATTAGTTGCAAGCCACCCCCAGCGGCCGGCGATCGGAACCACTCTGTTGGTGAGCCAATGGCAGTTGTTTGGCCTCATTCCTTTAAGACGACTTTGACATCGAATTACTTCTCGGCAGTTGCCGAAAACTGATCTCTTATATTGGGAGTTTATTCATTAAATGAAGAACTGTCAAAACAAGTTCACTAGTTTTGATGAAATGACAGATTTTAGTTGCCTTTTTGTCACTTTAAATTTAGTGCAAAAAAGGGCCCCGGCATTGCGCATGCGCAGATACGAGAGTTTTAAAAACATTTAATTTGTGTTTGGATTTTACTAAAGTACGTCGATCAAAGGCCAACATAATGTAATTTTTGTAATTTTCAAGGACACACACACACACATATATATA
>NW_004797305.1:538516-541361 GCF_000002075.1 Aplysia californica
GTTGAGGCTACGTTCACGGCACTCAAGCTTTGTTTAGACGGAGCGTCCACTGCCGGTTTTAGTCAGTGACTACAGTGACGTATATTTAATATTTTGGCCAGCTTTAAATGTTCCATCCCAGGAGATGATGGAAAACGAAAAAGCCTGGGAACCGACGCAGAGATAAATAAATGACGGGAACCGTTCTTATCATAATAGCAAACACACTCTCTCTCTCTCTCTCTCTCTCTCTCTCTCTCTCTCTCTCTCTCTCTGGCTCTTAAGTATTTACGCATTCAATCTTCCTTCTATCATACCTTTCAGCCATCACCTAATCGTGTTGTCGTTCCGCTTACCTAACCTACCGTTTCTTTTACCACAGGTAAGGGCATTGAAGGAAAAATCGACAAAACATACGATGTAAGTTGGCTAAGGGTTTGCCTCAGTCTGAGCGCGTCCTCCCGTCTTTATCGTTAAAAGGCGGTCGGTCTGTACGTGTCTCTGATTGTATTTATTTTTCAGTTTGTTGTTTCTTTGATTTTGTTTCTGTAGGTTCACTTTTTAAATCTCGGAAGAATCATTAACTTCCATGCCAAATGTTCTACGGAAACAAAACGAAAACGCGCGCAATAGTTAAAGACAGTTTTTAAAATATACGTGCAAATCTGAAAAAAAGAAACATCTTTATGGCTACTAAAACCAGGGTTCTAAAATACTATGTGTGGTCAACCCTTCTAATCGACTGTGAATGCTGAACAATGACCAAAGTTGGTGAAAATAACATAGAAGCAACAGAATGGTGGGTTTGTCAGGACACTTTTGAGAATTTCATGGACAGAGAAAAAAATCAAATGTGGAAATAATGAGAGAAACCCAAGAGGGCCTCTCACTAATGTGAACAATTACTGGGAAGCGACAAATACAGTTTATAGGACACTTGACTCGACATAAGAGCTTGGAACATTTTGCTCCCACTGGACAGATAGAGGGCACACGAGTCAAGGGCAGACCCACAGGAACTTATTATTTGGAAAACCTGAATAGAATGGTGTTGAGGAAACACCAGGGTAATAGTAATATAACATTTTTAGAGCACTCGAACGGAGCAATGAATGGAGAACCATGATTGCTGATGTCTGTCACAGATGTGGCACTTTATGATGATGAGGCTTTTGTAAGGGCACAGGGTGGGGGAGCGGATTAAAATAAGAAAATATAAATTTGTGTAACAACGTGGTGGAATCTGGCGCTCGTGTGGGGTTATTGGTATTATCTTAAAGCTTGTTCCTTTTCCTTGCTGTTGATGAAAAATGTCTATCCATCTTGAATAGAAGTCAAGATCTTTGCTATCGAAAGAGGTAGGGTGCGTCTGATTACAGAGGCAAAATTAACGAGATAATGGCCGCCAAAGTTTGGCGATTTTCCAAAGCTCGAGTGTCCTTGAAACCTACACATTTACAATTTGTATCCCTTTGATCAACGTTTTTCTCTAAAAATCGACACAGAAATATGTTCTTAGATGAACGTGAAAAGTGTTGAGCTAAGAAACAAAAACTCGATAAAAATTGCCGAGCGGGCAGAAAAGTGCCGGGTTTTTTTTTTACGCTTCCATTGTTTTGACGAGCGTCTGATTTTCCCACTATGCCTCACATCAGGTTTACCTTGTACAGCACGATTTGCCTTTCGTTCTGCTATAGTAAGGTTGCCTAGTGGTTTCTATCACTCCACCATTCTTTGTTACTGTAATTCTGAAATTTTTATTTTTATAATAGTATTTCCTCTTCAAAATGGAATCATAGCCAGACGAAATCTAATCTTGGTGTAGTTTTGTGCCATTTAAAGTTCAAATGTAACACGCATTTTTACCGTGTGAGATTAATAGGATCATAGCAATATCAAATAGAATAACATCAATGACATTCGTTTTTAAGGGGGGGGGGGGGCCTGCACCCCGAAAGTCAAGATTCGACTCATAATTATGGAATTTGAGTTGTAGGCATTTTTAGCTTCCTCAACCTCCCCTACAACTATTTAATAATTCACATATGAAATAATACTTTTTACATTTGAAATCGCCTCGTACAGTCTTTGACTTTTTTTGTTGGTGTTTGAAATTGCTTGTCACTTTTGGCCTTCCTGTGTCCCATTTCTCCTATTTGTAATACATTTGAATGTCGTCTGTTAATATTTGAAGGGAAAATACTATATTGATGATACTGCAAAACATTGTGAACTTGCTACACTATTGTGTTTGTTTTTTAAATGGTTGGGGAATGGCCGGAAGGGGGTGGGGTGGGGGGGGGGGGCAATTGAACATCAGATCTTCAAACAAGTTAGGATACTCTAAGTTCCTCTTCAGAGTGACGGCACGAAAAGTGGGTAGTGGATAGAGTTCTGTCATAGAGCTCGTGACGCTCAGACAAATAGCTACACCGCGATTGCCATTTCCAAATTATTCTTAAAGTTTCATCTGTAATTGAACGCAAACGTGGTCGAAATTCCAAGGACCAAAATAATACGCTATATTGATAAGCCCAACCTTCCCGTCCCACTTCCATCAACCCCCTCTTAAAATGTAAGTTATTATGAGAACGGTTCATTCAAGGGTTTTTAAGTTCTGTATCTGGGCGTTCGAGGATGTTTGCTGTAAATCTGGGGAGGGGGGTTCCCATTCACAGAACAATAATATAATGTTTTCAGGAAAAGTACGAATAGGATTTCACCGACACTGGACAAACAGAAAAAGCTGACACTGTGACCCTGGACTATTGGCACCAGCAGGTCTATATAGACGGCTGCAACAACACATTCCTGTGCCTATGTATACTCTCATCCGCCCCTGCCCCCAACCCCCACCCCCTCCCCC
>NW_004797305.1:544742-547481 GCF_000002075.1 Aplysia californica
CTACTTCTACTACTACTACTACTACTACTACTACTACTGTTGCTGCTGCTGCTGCTGCTGATGCTGATGCTGATGCAGCTACTATTACTGCAACTACAATACAATTTACTCAGAGATACTCAGAGATACCCTTGAAGACCAAAACCTCCTACGGTATTTTAATTCCTCACGAAAAACAGGCTCAATCGGTTATGACACCTTCACTACATGGATGGCAAAAGAGGACGCAAGGACCGCCAATATTTGGCTACCAAACATGAGAGGATAATACACGATTTAATAAAAAGCGCCTCTGAAAAGGACCTAGCTTCAACTGAGATCTACTTTGGGACCTAAGAACAAGTTAGAAGATCCCAGCAAATAGTAGAGAGAGGTTGTGTCTAGTCTCAAGATAAAGACAACGATTTATATTTAGTAGAGGAAGTTTATGTCTCCTGGGGAGACACAAGACAACTCGACCAAATGCAAAACTGCCTTAACCTTTCCTTCACTGTAACCACTGTAGCTAACTCTCTCTCTCTCTCTCTCTCTCTCTCTCTCTCTCTCTCTCTCTCTCTCTCTCTCTCTCTCTCTCTCTCTCTCTCTCTCTCTCTCTCTGTGTGTCTGTGTGACTCTCTCACTCTCCATTTCACCGCCTCTCTTCTTCCATCTCTCTCTCTCTCTTTCCTTCTCTCTCTATTTCCTTCTCTCTCTCACTCTCCAATTTCCACGTCCTCCTCTCTTCAATTATCTCACTTGCTCTCTCTCTCTCTCTCTCTCTCTCTCTCTCTCTCTGTCTCTCTCTCTCTGTCTCTCTCTGTAAGTATGTGCGTGTGTGTGCGCGTTTGTGTGTATGTGAACGTGTGTGTGGGCGCGTGTATGTGCTTGTGCTTGTTTGTTTAATTCAATATTTATATTCCTGTTTTAAATTTTATGTTCCAATACCACAATCAACATTGTGTATTTTAAAGTTATGCTTCAAATTCAGTAAAAATTCAACTTAAATGTAGACTCTATCACTGCCTCTTTGCCCACCCACATTTTAGTTCTCCCTCTAACTTATAACGCAGCAGTTCGTTATTTTGCTTTGGTCAGATAAATCAAGCAAGGAACTCTGTGCACCAGAAGGTAAGGGAGTAGCTCACACAAAGCGAGCACAGCGGTAAGCATCAGGCCACACGACCCCCATGTGTAAATAATTATCGTAGCAGCGAGGAAATATTTGGGCACTGTGTATGCTTGCTTCCTTAGAACTAGTCCTCTAACATCTCTACATCTGGTTTACTCGATCACGTCAGACTAGTTTCTTCATAATGTCCTCTTGAAATAGAAACTGATTTTGGATGATGTAGACTTTGGAGAGCAGTTCAAAACGCTCTGAAAAGAGGTGAAATGAGGCAGTTTTTGTTGTTTTGTTCTGTTTTCAATCTTGTTTTTGTCTTTAACGTCTCCTTCCATTTATAATACGGTAAAAATATTTATTATCATGCTTCATCACTGCTTCCCCCACACGCCTTTCTACTATCCGTTTTGTCTATTCCATTATCTCCGAATAAAACGCAAAAAAACCCAACAAATACAAACAAAATAAAAGCCAAAAACAATTCAATTTGGAAAATCCAACCTATTTTCATTAGTTTTGTGATTGTTGGGTTTTTTTTCCATTACGTATTAAACGCATTTGGCTTCTCACTGCAAGCAAGGTCTTGTTAATTTGCTTTACAGATACGACGTTGTGTGAATGCGAAGTTCTTGCACGAGTGCAGTGCGAATGAGCACGAGTTGTATGATTTTATGCCCTGATGGTTGATTGACCTTCAGCAACAGAACAACAGCGATCTTTTTTCTTTGCTCATGCAACACTCCGATTCTAGGGGGTTGAAAAGGGGAGGGGGGATCTTTTTTGTTTCGTTTTGTTTTGTAGCCCTCACAAATCAAGTAGGTGAGCGTGTATGACGACATCATGGGAAAGTGGGAGGAGGAGGAGGGAAGGCTTTTGCTTACCTGGTGGTTCTTTTCATCTCTTCTCGTTCAGTTTCTTTCATTTTTTTTCCTCCTTTCAGGAGTTGGGGATCTGAACGAGAGAGCAGACCACGACTGATCAGTATATTTATATAGCATGCCTTCAACTTTTTTTTTAACGCTAGCAAAGAAGAGGCCAACAAAGGCAGATCTTACTAGTTACTAGATATCTAGACGTAACCGACTGAAAAGTGAATATAGCACCATCGACATTTCGCCGTTCAAAGTGTTCGAGCAACGATAGAAGCCAGACCAGATCAGCACAAAAACCTCGCGCACGTGCGAACGCCTACGTCAGCAGGAGATTGTTTCGTGGAAGAGACCTGATAACTCCTGAGGATAGTGACATCACACACACATACACACACACACACACACATACACACAAAACACACACACACACACACACACAAACACATAGACGTGCAAACACACACACACACACACACACACACACACACACACACACTCATACAAGCACACACAAATACACATACAAAAGCAAGTATACACATGCGTGCGCACGCGCACACACTCACACACATACACACACGCACACACACACACTCTTACAAGCACACGTACACATACATACACAAACAAACAGACACACGCACGCGCGTACACACACGCACACAAAGACACACATACACACACACACACACACACACTCACACCCGCATACACACATAAGGACATTCATACAGACATACACACACACACTCACACACACACACA
>NW_004797305.1:549161-550742 GCF_000002075.1 Aplysia californica
TATATATATATATACACAGGCCTGCATGCGCAAATATGAGTGCACGCAAGACTAGTTGGTTAAACTTGTTTTCATAAAAGAATTATGACTGGTAAACAGCTCAAGCCACTTTTTCTCACTTCTTGCTTGCTCGTTCAAAATCATCACCAAACACTCTCTTTGAGAAAATATACCTCTTCAAAAGTACATTATAATGTCTCCTGCTTTATTCGCAGAAATTTGATTTAACGTTTACAGTAGAGTATCACCAGTATTTAAACTTTATGTCTGAAACGCAAACGTGCAATAGTACATCTAGAATCTAGATAAACAGAAGCTCACAAGGACAAAAAGGAAGACGAAGGGCAAATTCTCACTTGCTTGAGAAGACTTGAGCATTAATTTAAACATTCGCACCCACGCACATCGTATGCACCACCCCCTCTCTGTCCAGTAATCCATCTGCTAGTCTATCTACCCTATTGTTTCTGTGTTTATATTTCTTTAATCTATGTCTCCCCGCCCATTGTCTCTTAACTCTCACTCAGTCAATTTTTTTCTCTGCGTGCGCGTTGCGTGTATGTGTGTCTGTGTGTCTCAGTGTGTGTCATTTTGTGTTTGTGTGTTTGTGTTTGTTAGTTTACGTGCTCGCGAGTGTGCGTGTGTGTGTGTTCGTGTGTGTTTAAGAGTTTGTGTGTTTGTGCGTGCGTGTGTGTGAGAGAGAAAGAGAGAGAGAGAGAGAGAGAGAGATTGTGTGTGTGTATGTTTATGTGTATGTGTGTGAGAAAGAAAGGCAGAAAGAGAGAAAAAAAGAGAAAGAGTATGTGTCTGTGTATGCTTGAGTGTGTGTGTGTGCGCGCGCGCGCATACGTGTTTGTGTGTATGTGTGTGTGTGTGTGTGTGTGTGTGCGCGCGCGCGCGCGGGCGCACGTGTGTGTGTTCGTATGTTATCAGCTGTAGATTACTAACTTGATCTGCTTGATCACGTTTTCGAGTTTAAATCTTAAGTGCTTTCTCTGTTCTCTCCTTCATCCTCATATATCTTTCTTCTCATTTGATGCTCTGTCAACGGTTCAAGTGCCCCCACCCCCCAACCACCCCTTCTTTTTTTATGTTACAAACGTCTTTTTTCTGGATGGCATACGCCGTGAAGCACAAAACATTATACTTCTACAACAACGCTGGTAACCATTTATTTTCCTCCTCTCTGTCCGGTCATTCCTCTACTCTAATCCTTTTGTGCTGTGGCACGGATCAATGCAAAGAGGTGTTTCGATGATGCACTCACGTACATTCCGAGTTTCCAGAACCAAGGATAATTATTTTGAATCAGGAATATGTATTTATTTATTATTCACTGTTAGCTTTTCTAACCGCACTCCACAGTTATTTTGTGCACAGTTGCTGACGTCCAGGCGTACATTCTTAGAATAAATCAGAGAATTAGAACAGTGAGAGAAAGAGAAAACAGGAAGAAAAAATAAAATAGGGCACCAGACGTGAGAAAAATGTCGGTGTTAATTTTAAGAAACAACAAGCGATTTCTCTCTGCGGAGAGGTAAATCTGTTCTAATGAAATAAGACGAGAGAGAGAGAGAGAGA
>NW_004797305.1:550842-551982 GCF_000002075.1 Aplysia californica
GGGGGCGTGGAAGAGAAGGTTAGCTTAGGATGGGGTAGTAGAGTAGGAGGGGGTGTGCAGGTGGGAGGATGGGTTGAGGAAGGTAGAAGTCAACCGAATGAGGTGGAAGAGTGTGCAGGTGAAAAATTAAAGTTGTGAGGGAATCTTTCGCTTAGTTTTATCATATTCATTAGGATTTTGCTTGGGTTTCATGGCCTTCTGCACACTCATTGATTGGCTGTCAAGAGCGAAACGTTTCACCGACCACATTCCCATTTCCATTAGTGCATCAGTAAGAAATCAGTAATTTAGAGAGGGGGGGGGGATCCACTCCAAACCCTCAGGTTTCAATTTAAACCTTCATTTTAAAGGCGACCCGCCAGAAATAATTAACTAAGGAAATTGATGTCTTGTGTGCGTGTTTTTTGGAGAGAAAGGACGAAGAAGTGAAGGAGAAAAACAGAGAGAGAGGTGGGGGGGGAGAGCGAGAGAGAGGAGGGAGAGCGAGAGAGAGAAAGACAGACAGACTGACAGACGGTTAGACGAATAATAAAGCAGGAAGAAAAATAAAGAAGAAAGGGGGGGGGGGGGGGGTCAAATTTATGTTTCCCACTCTTAGTTTCTCGCTGTACAGTAACAAAGGTGATTGAGATAGAGAGAGAAGAGAGAGAGAGAGAGAGAGAGAAGACAAGAGAGAGAGAGAGAGAGAGAGAGAAATAAATGAAAGAAGAAAGAGAGGCACTCCGAGAGGGGGTTGATGTGTCTGCAATTCTCCACTGGCCTCCGTGAGCACAGGTAAAGGTTGAAACATGGGGAAAGGTAGACTGGGGCGTCCATATGAATGGTGCAGGAGAAGATAGAGAAAGGGATAGAGAGATGGAAAGGGCTAAAAATAGCACCCAAAAGGAGGCCAATGCGCGTGTCGGCACTCGCCTGATGCCTGTATTAGGAAATAGAACACGCAGCTTACAGAGTATCGTCCCTGGAAACAAGGGGGAGAACTCTCAACAGAAGTTCTCGATAAATGTGTAGTGTGCTCACAGCCGGTGTTTTTCCTTTCCTTCTCCCGTCACCTTTTAACTTCCCCAATTCTCTACCCAACTTTTCTAGGCCTTTATTACTGTCTGTCTTTTCTGCTGATCAGTATGTATGTATATATAT
>NW_004797305.1:552402-556722 GCF_000002075.1 Aplysia californica
CATCACCCCCCCCCCCCTTTCCATTTCCAGTCCTTTTAAGACGCCTCTTGAGAACTTAAAGCGTCTTCCAAAAATATAAAAAGACACAAACTCTAACTGAATTTCAAGGCATTTAAAATCCTATCCCAAAACATTAGTGCATTTGCAAGAATTCTGTGCTTTAACCTCAGCTCAGCCTCAATGTTTACCTAGTTCTTTTCTAATGTGATCAAGTAATTGCTGGCTCAGCAGAAACTCGTTAAAACCTCTTTAAATAAATTAAGAAAAGTCGTTAACAAAAAGTGGACAATATACAAAGGTATCGGTGTCAGGACCCGTCTCGTGTCTATATCTATAAATTAAATGCTCGAGTACTTTTTGTTACAATATGGGCCTTAAAAGGTCGCTGAGAAGACTTCGATTACTTTCAGCTCACCCGGAGTTACTGGAACTGAAGTCAGCTACAGCAACGGTGGTACTCACCCGCTCGCGCGCGCACGGCACGTGCAAAAACCTGATATGGAACGCGCGTGCTGTGACGTCAGCACGCGCGAGCTAGGTATGCATGATAAACTAGGACGTAGGTTTTCACTCTGGCAGCACTCTTCAGCTAGGCCCGGTCGGGAAAGACTTGCTTCCCTGTGTGTGAGCTTCTGTGTTGGACCCATCTTGATAACCTCTCCAAACGTGAGTGTTAGACAGGACTTGAGTGTGATTTCTTCTGTAGATATATAGATCTAGTCTTTTTTACGTCAGACTTTGTACTCGAACTAGATTCTACAGCGTTTTCGGTTTGTTTGAGACAAACTGTAGTAAGTGTATTATAAATTAATGTGGACTTGATAAACTTCTGGCGTTTTCTTGTTATTCTATTGGAATGCCAAGGTCGGAGCTGTAATTTACAAAGACTCCAAATTTTAAAGCATGTTGTCTCATAACTTTCTCATTTAAAGAAACTTTTAAAAAGGCCAACTATTCTTTTTTTGTTTTGTCAAGTGTAAAAGGAGGACACTCAAGGCTAAATATCATGGTTTCGTCTAAAACCTTTTGCTCCGTTGATATGAATTTTAGAAATGCCAACTCCCTGTACCCCCCCTCCCCCAACTTTCTTTCTCTTCACTCTCTCTCTCTCACTCTCTCTCTCTCTCTCTCTCTCTCTCTCTATCTATCTATCTATCTATCTATCTATCTATCTATCTATCTATCTATCTATCTATCTATCTCCCTGTCTATAATATTATTAGTGTCAGTGTATCTGCATGTCTCTTTCGACATCTCTCCCTCCCTCAACACCCATCCTCCTTCCTTCTCGCTCTCTGTCTCTGTCTGTGTCCCTCTCTCTCTCTCTCTTTCTCTCTCTCTCTCTCTCTCTCTCAACCCTCTCTCTCTCTCTCTCTCTCTCTCTCTTTCTCTCTTTCTTTCTTTCTCTCTCCCCTTAACAAACTGACAGAAAAAGTTATCTGTTTTAAATCTATGTGAATGTGTACTTGCTGCGCGACATAGATCTATATATATATGTGTTAATGTTTGAAATTCGTCTATCATTCTACAATCAGATTCTCTTACTTCATCATCCTCTCTTCATCTTTGCCGCACTTCAAAGATCAAAACTTATGCATGCCTTCGAAATAAAAACACGTATGCAAAAGTCATTACAAAGAAGTCATGATCATTACTGGCCTGTGTTTACCTATCTATTTATCTATCTATCTGTCTATCTATCTATCTATCTGCCCGTCCGTCCGTCCGTCCGTTCGTCTATCTATCTATCTATCTATCTATCTCTCTATCTATCAATCTATCTCTCTATCTATCTATCTATCTATCTATCTATCTATCTATCTATCTATCTATCTATCTATATATCTATCTATCTATCTATCTATCTATCTATTGATCGATCTATCAATGAATTTCAATCTTTAACAATGTGTTTGTATATTTTTCAGTGTATGTATGTTGGGAGGGGGTGTGTTTGTGTGTATGTATGTGTGTGTGTATTTAAGTCGTTTTGTCTGTCCCCTTGTTGCATTTTCCCCTCCACCGTGTGCATGTACAATAAACAAACACAAAAGTTTATACTCCACCCCCCCCCCTCCCCCTGTTATACAAAAACACCCTCCATACAGTAGTGACTGGTATAAATTAATGGCGAAACACAAGGGAACCCAGGTGCTCTGATGCATATTATGATTGGAATTCACTTCTGTTCATCTCCTTTGTCTTCTTTTTTATTTTCACGTCCATATTATTCAAGTTTCCTACCTTCAAAACTACCCACGTGTGTCCAGTAAGGCGGTATAACTTTGAAAAAGAAGAAAAAGAAAAGATACAAAACCCTGGCTTACACATACTACATTCACAAACGTTTCCCACTGATTACTTCACTGTCTCATGGCCCTGATGCCAATTTACCTCTATGGGTAGATATAGTACTCCTGCATTTTCCTAGGTGGTATTTCAGAACTTTTATTAAAAACATAACAATAATTGAAGTCCATTTTCTATTGATCTCTTTAGACGGATCTATATAATCGTTTGCTACAATCAGTACAATCCTAGCTTTGGTGTGTTTTTTATTTCTGTCATTTTGTCTGTGACGTTCCTACGATAGTTTTGCTTTGCGATTGGACAGAAACGTATAGAGCTAAATGTACCTGCGCCTTTTATATTACAAAACAAGGACTCAATTTTCTCTTGGTTCATAGCAGAGAACAACAGAAAAGCCTCCTGTTAAAAAAAATCAACATGATACTGAAACTCATTCTAATCGAAAGCAAACTCGTAATGAACTCTTTATCGTCTATCCCTCTTGTAAAACCTACACAAATCACCAGCTTGTCTTGATCCGATTTCTTGATTTTATAAAGTGTGTTACAGCATGGACTTGGATTGAGTAGTTTCTGTTTAATGACTTCGACAAAGGCGTTTTCTGTCGACCTTAGACTTGGAAAATGTGGAAATGAGATGCTATGAGATTATTGGGACTGATCTGTACCACATTTGATTGTGTAAACAGAAGATCACGCCCTACGGTGTTCAAGGACATTCTTCTAAAGATGCCAAGAGATACTCACAGGAACTCCTCAGAATGGAATACTAGCCCTTGGATTAAAAGAATTATAAAGAGGATAACTACTCCTGTCATCTTGATTGTCAACCCTTGCACATCTATCTCTTTCCCTTGCCCCCGCCTGCATTGTTAAGAGTGCCTGGTTTTATCGAAAGGTTTGCAAGTAACCATATTATTATGACTTTAGCTTTCAACTGAGTAGGCCTAGTTAGAAGATCATAACTTGTGACAACCTCCTCTATTTCCAAACACGCGTATCGGGGTCACACCACATCCTTTTGAGGTCATACATAAAGCGTGCTCATGTGTTTATGTAAACTAACAATATGTCTTATATATTTTCTAAGAAAGGCTCTGGTACATAATTTACTACAAATAATTTTCAATAGGAAATGCTTTCACAAGTTCACACTAACAAAACCGTCTTTGAAAAATTCTTAGTGACGACCATTTATTACATTTTACCTTCCTTTTAGACTATAGAAGACCAATGCTTCACTAATACAATAGCAAATTCTTCAAGTGTCATGATGAGACGCGCATATCTTCACGACGTATTACCTGTCTTCCTTTATAGAAAAAAAATAATATTGTATTAAAAACTGAATGTACAATGCTTGAATATCAAAGGAAGGGTACTATAGGTCACAGGAAACTTTACCTTAGGGTATTCTGTGCTACATTGTCAATCATTTCGTTTGAGTGTAGAATCTTGTTACATTCTTTGAGGGCGCTTATGGCCGCATTGTGATAATAACCCACACCCTACTTTTTCGTTTGAGGTTCATTAAAACTGTTAAATGTATTTGTATCGTCTATGTGACGTGTAGGTGCTGATCGGAACAGAATGAACATATCCTGCAATACAAAAAAAGAATATGAGAGGACAGTTTCTTCAAGATATTTAAGAATTTAAAAGTATAATGTTTTATCTTACGACACGAGTGTGGTTTTAGTTTCAAATTATACCTTCATTACGACAACATGCACTCTTGAAACATGTTGATGTCCATAAAAGAATGCTCTCCAGGAAATTCGGGTCTGCTGGGATAGTAGTATAGATTATAGAGCGCAAAGAGATTGCTGTTGAGCAAGAATTTGTGCCTTGCAAATGTTATTTTTATCATTTAAAAATACCCTATTGTACTTATATGAGATTTTACTGATGTCTATATGTTAGGGGAATTTGCGTATAGCTGCTTTCCATCCTTTCAGGACGACTATAATAACGTTCTCTCTCTCTCTCTCTCTCTCTCTCTCTCTCTCTC
>NW_004797305.1:558783-560288 GCF_000002075.1 Aplysia californica
CCACACACACACATAACACACTCACACACTCGCACGCGCCTCGTTCCTCCTGCCTCGTCCCGGTAATGTCTTGACGCTAGGGTACAGCTTTTTGGAACGGTGCCCTGAACATCGCCGAGGAGGATTCTTGCACCCACCTCTTGTCTGCTCGTTACCATGGTGATGAGCTTATGCTGCTCCCGTCACCGTGAACATTGCTGATGGATGCACATTTTCACTCTTCCTTCACATTACATTCACGTAATCTCACATAATGATCAAGGACACGACAAAGCAAAAATGTTTGTGGAAAAAGATGAAAGGGGGGGGGGGAGGTTGGAGCAATAGTTCAACCTTTCCCCAAGGTTAAATCACACATGCGAATATTTTCAACTTTTTTTAAACGGCCCCAGTTCCAAAAAGAAATACATTTATACGTAATGCGAAAGACTTCCAAAACCTTTGGGCTTCGTATACTATTGATGCCCTTATACACAATTGCTTTTCCATTTATCCTAAAGATGAACTTGAGTTATTCTCTTCTGTTGCTGATATCAGTGTTGTTACTTTCAAGCTCTCCCACATTACATCGAATGAAAACACATTTTGTTGGAGGCTCAGTGAAGCGTATTATTCGTGTAGAACTGATGAACCATTCCAGAAGGAAAGGGAATTGTTGTGGGGTTGTTGTTGGGTGTTTTTGTTGTATGTTTGTTTGTTTTTGGAGGAGATGTTTGTCTGGGTTGTTGTTGTTTTTTAGATTCTTGTTTGTTTTGCTTTGTTTTGTTTTGTTTTTGCTTTTCGCTGAAACCGCATTTGACTTCGTTTGATTCCCTAATGGCGCTCCAATTAAAATTGTTTCTTTTTCTCGTTCACAGATTCACAATGGCGGAAGAGGTAAGATCTTTTCTGATAGTTTCAGATCGGTACAATAAATTATGGAAATTACATTTCAGTTGTTTTTTTAAAGAGAAGAAAAAAGGAAAAAAGTTCTAGCTTGGTAAAAGCAGCGCTGCTATTTTTAGTTGTAACAGTAACAGATGTGGCTGTGTTAATGTTATACAAACAGTCATGAAATCAAATATTTTTTCTGTAAAATATTAAGTTATAATAATACGAGTGCAATAAAAGATAAGTAACTGATACACCATTTAGTCTGTTGATTTGAGCATTTTACAACTTTGTTATTTCTCAAAAATATAATCTTTACGAAAATCAATGATAATGTATTCATCATTCTTAATATGTTCTGATATTTAGTAAAGTATAAGTTCATCATACATTCATGTAGAATCCACATATGATATCTCTTTACTCCACAGAAATCTGCATTTTGTGTGCATAAATACATATCACCTATCATGAAATTACATTATATTTCTTTAGCTATAAGAAACAGAGGTATCAAAATATCTTTGAACTGTGCTCAATGACAAGGCGTCTTTTGTTCAAATGCTACTCGGCATAATGTTGAAACAAAAATGTTTCGAAACATCTCTTTCACTAAACATATATATATATAAATA
>NW_004797305.1:561238-578190 GCF_000002075.1 Aplysia californica
ACAAACACACACACACACACACACAAACACACACATACATATATACACACAGACACACACACACACACACACACACACACGCGCGCGCGCGCGCGCACACACAAACAAACACATACACACACTATAATAATAAGAATAATATAAAGATGTATATCAAAATCTGTATAGTTAATGTTGGTGGGTGACATACAGACGCGCGCTGCGTAGATCCTCCTGACTTTTGCATGATTGTGACTTTTGGTAGATCCAACCTAGATTTCTTTTGGATGTTAATTTTCTTGCCAAAGCTCACTTTACCAAACTGTTTGCCATTAAATTTTGCTGATAATCATCTGTGCTTTGTCCGAAAATAAAAGTGGGTGAAGTATGAATGGATCTTTCATAAATCACAATACTGCAAAATGTTTGTTGCTAAAGGAAAACACTGCAGGCAGTGCGTTGAATTAACGATCGTTTAAAAAACGATATTAGTAAGATGTCAACCTTTTTCTTGACGACTTGATTAACTGGAGGGGTAAATGAAATAAACTGAGAATCAACTCAAAAGTGGTTAGCTTGAAATTGGGAAATTTCCTTTCAACATTTATGATAAATTCAGTGAAACATGCAAGGGAAATGGGCCCCACTTTAAAGCTTCCCCAAATTGGACGAAGCAAGTAATAGCGCGCATTACATGTAGTTCTTTGCAACGTGCACCGTCTCTATCCCCATCGTTGGTTTAACTGAGACTTGTTAGTTATAAAACGCATGACTCTGATTCTGATGCTAGTGCGTCTAACGCATTGCCTGCAAAGTAGCATTGCTTCTACCGCCAGATTTATGTGTCATGTTTTGTAAGATGTAAACGGTGTATGACTTGACTATTTTGTCTTCATCGTTTGCGTGAAGCTTGTCAATCCGTGTTAGGCCCTTCGTCATGTTGAGCGCCTGATTAGTTAGTGTCTGGTCTTAGATCTTGCACATGTCGTTCATCTGCCATGGTCCCTTCATCTCCCCACCTGTCCACGTATGTTCTTGAGATGTGCCAATGATACTTAAACGAGTGGTTTCTTTTCAGCATTGCTGTGGCCTGCTGTCTGATAGCCCCTGTGTAGACTCTGTGTAGCGGCCTGCAGATGTGTATGCTGACTTGTAGAAGAGCTTCCACGGGCTCCCTAGTCCCCCATGACTTTAGTAGTCTACTCTGCCTTGCCTGGTGCTGATGACGTAGATCTAATCCCCCTGTCCTGTCTGCTTGCTGCACCTCTGCACATCGACACACTGGTTTCTGAAATAGTGGGCATAAAAAACCGTCATTTGTGCAGCACTAAAAATCGAAAGCAAATGATAAAACCAGGCAAAAGAAGGTCACTTTAATGTGTAAAACACATACATGAGGAAGAACGCCCCCTTTCAGCTTTACTTAACGAAGTTCAGGGAATTTTAGATCCTTGAAATATTAGGAAAGTACATCTTGTTCAGCTATCACAATTTTGTACACGTTCGCCAATACTTGGTAAACATTTCTTTCCTCTGCTGATCTGAGTATTTGTAGAAATAAGTTTGAGTTGCATCTGTTGGAACCAAGCAGCCAGTGTGGACTGTGTAGAGGTGCCTCTCAGCCCCATGATGTCCCGCGGTCATTTAACCGTTTCATTTCATCAACAGGAAGATAAGAAGGGTCGCTCGGGGAGAGCCACCTCCAATGTCTTCGCCAAGCTCTCCAAGAAGACCATGCAGGAGATGAAGGAGGTAGGACGCTCAGGCCAGCGTGCCCGGCCCACGTCTGGCTGTATTGCGTGTTCGAATTTTTCGTCTTTCTCTCTTTCTCTGACAGGCAATAAAATCCAAAAAGGATGAGCCGAAGCGTGCTCAGCGCGCACCGTCTAACGTGTTCGCCATGTTTCGTCAAGCACAAGTACAGGAGTTCAAGGAGGTCTGGTCTCTCTAACCACTCGTTTCGGCACGGCATCGTCTACGCCTTGTTTCTCTTGCGTTGTTTTATTATTATTATTTGTTGGTCGGCGGCTAACGTCATCATCAACAAGAGCACATTTCTGACTCGAGCCGAGAGGGTATCGCTTGCTGCCACTTCGGTTCTTTTTTTGTTAACGTTTCGCATTTTCCGTCTATGGATGTGACCAGAATGACTATGACTGCAACAGCAACTACAAAGTCGACGTTGTTCGCCGGAAGGCGCTCTCACAGTTCCTGTAACTCTTTTGTCTCTCTCTCCTCCTCATCTCACACATTCTACCTTTTTCATGCGTTCCTCTCCTCACGGGGACCACACGCGGCATTGAACTAATGTCGTTATTGTTGCCTGCTCTGTTCTTCGTCAAAGCTCATATCATATTATGTGCCATCTTTTAAGAAACAAGCTCGCCACACGACCAACGTGCTGTCCATGTTTCGTCAAGCACAAGTACAAGAGTACAAAGAGGTCTGAGTTTGGGCCCATTAACTTGCCCTCTGACCGATGACCCTACCCCTGTTTGAAGTTTGAACGACCATACTCATAAACGGCGAGAGAGTTGAATACTCGAAACCGTTGTGCTGTTAAGACCCTAATAACTATATTTTGCTCTGTCTTACCCCGCCCTCAATCCGTTACAATCCCCACGCTTGCGCTGGATCGCTCCGTCTTGACAAGTTGATTTTAATGAATGACGGGGAATAACTTATGAACTGCCTGCTGCAAACAAATATTCTCTTGTTTACCTCCCCTATCCTAAAAAAATATGCATTTTTTAAAAATTAACTTTCTTCAATAACTTATGGATTTTTTTCAATGTTAGGTCTATCTTTTTGTTCATTTTACTTCTTTTTTTTTTTTTTGTAAAGAAAAATCGGTAGATTTTTTTTCTTTTTTTTTTTGGTCCATTTTATTCTCAAAGATATGATAAACATAAACCGTCTGTCGAACATGTCCTTTGTTCAAACTTGTCTTTTATAAAAGACAAGAACAGAGCAAAGACTCACCAACCCATTGTCCACCTACAGTGTTCATCCTTCCCACGAGTTCCCTGTGAGCTGTGTTTCTTGAAATGAACTTTGTTGACTCTATTGTGTCCTCCTTACTCCCGCTCTCAAGTATTACTTTTCATCATGTTACTAACCCTTTAACCCTCGTTATGTATCAGAATGCCCTGAAACGTTCAGTTGATTTATGGGAAACAGAAAAATATGTAGACAAACATGGTCAACAACTTTTTTTTAGAAATCAGAGTGTTGTGTCCTTAGTTTATTTTTACCTGGCCAGAATGAAACCCGCAAGTTTTTATTTGATTTCATTTGTATTGAAAACTTAAACTTTAAAGTGCAGAATAAAAATAAAGTGCGACTATAAACAGTCATTGCAGACTGTTAGTGCATTTATGTGCAAGATTGCTACTTTAATATAAGTAAAGACCCCAAGCTACAGTCATTTTCCTTTTACCTCAACATTTAAAACAATATCGCGCCTACGTGTAAGAGCTGCGTTAAACTCACGTTGTCTTAAGATTAAAGAAATAAACTGATCCGTTCTTGTTGTTCCCTCAAGGGCATCTAATTTTTTTTTCAGTAAGAGTTGTACTGCACTTGCAACACATTTAGGTTATAAAATTGCAAAAGATTAGAGTTGTTTCTAGAGAGTAAGATGCAAAGAAAAGAATAAGACTTCGAGGCTCTAAATAAAAAGAAAGAACGAAAGAATTCCACCCTGAATATTATATGTTAGAGACTACACCGTAATCTATTTTTTCTCACATTGTGAATTCATTTTGTCATTTCTGATCAAGCTCCGCGAGGCTATCAGTTATTGTGACCACTCCTTTAATAATAAGATTTTACAAATTAAAGTAGAAAAAAGCAAACACCGCGGATGTATCCTATAATTTTTTCATTCGTTATAATATTAATATTAATCCCCTGTGCGTCTTTTTTAATCATGCACTCAATTATCTTTTTTGAAACCAGCCAGCATGACCGAACTATTCATTTTGCTGAAAATATATCCATTGTTTTTAACACCATAGTTATGTTTACTCCTACGTTTTGTCTTCTCATCATAACTGAGACTCACACATTCTATATTGTCCCACATTAATAAACAAACCTTCACATTGATTTTTTTTTCTTCACTCGCTCACGCTATAATACTGAGTTATTATTCTGCCAGCATGCCTCATAAGTGAATGACAACAATATGAAGTTACACGATTTTATACATAACGTTCAAAGGCTGTTATATTTTCCTTATGGTTGCGCTTGTAAGGGCTATTATTATGCTTTTTTTGGCTTTATATTTATGTTATTGTCATTGGTTGATTTAAAATACACATGTACCGGTAGAATATTACACGCTCAACTCAATTTGTTTTGAGGATCCCGTTCAGTTGCTATCGTTGATCTTTAGAGAGAAAAATCCATATTATAATATAATTATTATTGTCGTTGAAAGAACAAAGGAAGTGAGACATCCATACAGGCTGAATTGAAAGGGGGGGGGAGTTGTACGTGATGCCGAAATTGAGTGTTTATTTATTTATTAATTTATTTATTTATTTCATTTATCTATCTAGCTATCTATCTATTCTTTTATTTATTTATTCAGATTTGTGCATATATCATAATAAATGTAATTCCCCCCCCCCCCCCCCCCTTGGACTGTAACTGTGGTTATCTCCTCTTATCAGTACAACATACGCAATCTGACATTGTCAACGAAAGTCACTTTCAAACTGTCACCCATTTTTTAGGTTGCCCAATTTGAATTGAGACGGGAAAGAGATGTATAAACAGATGACTTTGGGAGTGTATACATTGAGAATCGATATCATTATATCATAGGTTTGAGCCCTAAACACATTCACCAAATCTGGCATTGTTCCCATTTGCATCTGCCATGTAACTTCACTGTTTGTAAATATTGTAAGCAACGAATACAAATCGTTGGCTTTTACTTTGTACACCCCTACTTGTTTTGTTTTTTGTTGTTTTTTTCCTGCATCTAGAAACCTTGGGCTGGGGAAGGGTTCTTTTTATAACGTCTTTTTCACCTTTTAAATCTTCTGTGGGGACTCCAATGTACAAGAGTTACCTAGTGTTCTTATGATAGACCTACTTGTAAAAAAAGGATATATATCGCTGGAAAGGGATACATTTATTGATAGTGATAGATTTTCTATACTTTTTCCTCCAGTTTACATACCCACATTTTCTCATGCCAATTGTTTATACCCCCTCCCCCTCCCCCAATCCTACCCCAGGCCTTCACAATGATCGACCAGAACCGTGATGGAATCATCGACATTGAGGACCTCAAGGATATGTACTCCAACTTGGGTGGGTGGTTGCTCTGACGTTGTGCCGCACGGAACGTGGCACTGTGTCTTATTTTCTCTGAGTGTATCGTAGTACATGTATTCTTGACAGTACGCGCTCAAGTGTATGTATGTGTGTGTATGAGTGTGTGTGTGTGTGTGTGTGTGTGTGTGTGTGTGTGTGTGTGTGTGTGTATGTGTGTGTGTGAGTATTTGTCTGTGTCTGTATGTGTGTGTGTGTGCGTGTAGTCGAAGTCATGTGTATGTGGATATAACATAATGTGTCTTGTGTGTGTGTGTGTGTGTGTGTGTGTGTGTGTGTGAGAGAGAGAGAGAGAGAGAGAGAGAGAGAGAGAGAGAGAGAGAGAGAGAGAGAGATAGAGAGAGAGAGTAGTAGTATAAGGTTTTACGGCGCTCGCAACTGCTAAGGTCATATGAGCGCAGAGAGAGAGAGAAACTGTTTGTATCTTCCTTACCATATTTACGGTTGCAGAGACATCCTAGCACACATTCAGGTTCATAGTTTATGAACACACAAACAACTACACAAATTCACGCACAAACACACACACACACACACACACACACACACAAACACACACAAACACACACACACATAAACGCACAAACACACACACACACTTTAAAAAACAACAACAAATACTTTAGTCAAAAAAAACAAAGCGAAAAAAAACCCATTATAGATCTACGTTGAAGTAAATGAGGACACCAACACCAATTGCTACAACACCTCATCCGCCTGTAAGTTGTATAGACTTGCTTTCTCACCAGCACGCTTAACTTTTTTTCTTTCTATTCGTTTGTTTGTCCTGCTCTGAAACCGGTGCTCCCTTTTCCAGGTCGTATCCCGCCCGATGCCGAGTTGAACGAGATGCTGAAGGAGGCTCCAGGACCCCTCAACTTCACCATGTTCCTCAACCTCTTCGGAGAGAAGCTCAGCGGTGGGTTGTTTATCTGTCTTTCTGCTTTTCTGTCAATCTGCCCTCGTGTCTATGTGTCATTGTGTTTGTCATTGCCTGTAAGAGTATATGGAGTACTGAAAAGATTAAGAAAATTAGATTTGTCAATTCGAAAGTCTCCGTTTTCTCTTTAAAAAATGCTTCTTTTGCGACTTTGTACTACACAGTTGAGCACTTACTAAATGCCGTGAGATTACAAAAAAAAGAAAAATTGTTACTGTATGGAAAGGCACAATAAAAGCTTATAGACTATCAACACGCTTTGTGGATCTAAAAAGTTTACCTAAATCATATCTTAAGACAATTGGATGTCTATTTTTGTTCCCAGGTACCGACCCCGAGGACACAATCAGACAAGCCTTCTCCATGTTCGATGGTGATGGAAAAGGATACATCCCCGAAGAGTAGTACGTATTTTTCCCTCTTTATCTTCTTGATACAACGACCAAAGTCTATCCACCTCGCACCCCCCACCCCGCCCCCACCCCCGCCCTCTGAAAAAGCTTTGTCTCGTAACTTTGTATCAAAAGGACTCCATCACATTGAGTAAATTAAGTTTTCATTGTACAATTAACTTTTTCTCTCTTGGCAGATGATAGAAGCTTTTTAAAACTTTTTGTTATTGTTGTTGTCATCGTTGTAGTAATCTTGTTGATGATGATGATGATAATGATGATGAGGATGAGGATGATGATGATGATGATCTTTTCGTTGGGCATGGCTGACTTGGTGGTTGTGGGGGGGGGGGGGCGAGTTGATAAAGATGGATTCATCGAATTTTTCAAAAGGCATATTGGAAAGGGGAAGGGGTGGACGTCAAATATCTATCCTTGATAACATTTTGCTTTTATCAATTAAACTGCTGTTTTATTCAATTATGAAAAAGTGATGATAGGAGACGACTACTGGTTTCCCAACTGTTTAACAATGTTACGTTTCCTTTCCAGCCTGAAAGATTTGCTCTCAAACATGGGTGACAACTTCACAGCTGAGGAGGTAAGATTATAGCATTGAGGCCTTTGGAAAAAGTACATTTTCAGTTAAATAAAAAGATATGCATTGCGCCTTTTGCTTATTACTATAATTTTTTTCTGCTCAGGACAAATGTGAATAAGCTAAACACTTATTCCTGTTATTTAGGTGTATGCAGCAGTGGTCCGAGTAAATAATCACTTGTCAGAGGACAAAGTTTCAAGGTGTACATGTACTTCCTGTAGGACAGAAAAAGGGCTCACAAAGAAGCATACGTCTTGATAAAAGCTTTAGGCAGACCAGCACAAAAGAAAACAGAGCAGTTACTTTTTCAGAATTTAACACTTTGAGCTTAATAAATCAACAAAATTCAATAAAATAGAATAGAAAAAAGAAAAGACCTTTCACACATGCTTTGTTTTCTTTTTTAAATTCACAGATCAAACAGACATGGAAAGAGGCCCCCTTGGAAAAGGGCAAGTTTGACTACGGCACCTTTGTAGGCATCTTGAAGGGCAAAGAGGATGAAGGCGAATCTTAAAAAGCCTCCTATTACACATCTTAGTTTACCCCCCTCTTCTCATGATCCCAAAGTGCCCCTTATGTCCAGTTCACCCAAAGTCCTGGTTTCGGTTAGTCATAATATGATACCAGTCGAATGTTTCGGTTGAAAATTATGTTGCGTGTTTGAAGAAATTATTTTGGTGTTTCTACGCTGGTGAATTTTGATGAAAAGCATTCTTTTCGTTCCCGACTTAGGTTCAAGAGATGAGGGCACAATCGTGATAGCTATTAACGTTTTTGGTGTTTTAGCATTACCCAAATTTCCTGTGGAAATATCCCAGGCCAAAGAGTGCATACCATTCCATATTCACGAATACACCTCCCGAGCATTCTTGCCTCGCCTACCCAGAGCAATCTGGATATGGCACCCACACTCTCTGTTGCCGAGTACGACTCGACACTAAAGCTGTTCCAAAAAACAGAGGGTGTATTTG
The DNA here is from genome assembly GCF_000002075.1 of Aplysia californica. Taxonomy (NCBI): domain Eukaryota; kingdom Metazoa; phylum Mollusca; class Gastropoda; order Aplysiida; family Aplysiidae; genus Aplysia; species Aplysia californica. The sequence goes on from NW_004797305.1 coordinate 569,474, forward strand.
GTTTGTGTCAAACAACACCAGTGCATTCTGAGGTTGGCGGGTATTTAAATCTTGAAAAGAATGCTAACGAAGGAGGGCAGAATTGGATCTTGTTGATGAGAAGCTGACAACGAGGGACCATAAAACTGCAACCATCAAGTTTTTATATTATAAAGAGATAACAGACGCGGTTCTGCAAGGATAATAATACAAACATCTCACTACTGTACCACGGGACCTACCATCAACTTTAGCAGACCGCTATCTCAACGTCAGCTTCTAAACAGACCTTTTCTGTCGCTTTCGACACTTTGCGAGGTGCTTTATAATCTGTTGGCCTGGGATGTTTTTCAAATGAATATGTTCAATTTACGAACCAACATTCGCGCAAAAATATGGAATTCTTAAACAGTCAAGAACATAATTCATAAGTTACTGTAAAGCACCCATTACGAAGTCTCTCTATAAAATAACCCAATTCCCCTTTGTTTTGTGTCGTTTTCAAACGTTTCTTTTCTGTTCCTATGGCTTACCGTGTCAAGTATGAATGAGCTCTAGGAATGGGGAGGTGTGATTTGTAGAAGCTTATAGACTTGTGACATCCTAGTCAATTCTTTCCTTTCTCTGTTGGTATTTTTTTGTTTACATTTTTTTAAACTTTGTTTTTGACAGACGCCTCGTTTCATTCTCGGGACTGAAGCAGGCGTCTTAAACGTTCATCTCGATGCTGTGTAAAAAGAAAGAAATATTTTTTTTGTATTATACAGTATGTACAAGTCTGACCTGTCATGTTCTCTTCATTGATTAACTTTGTAATATTTATATATGGAGACAAATCATTCATGAAACTGTATTGCTCCATGTTACATTTGCAAGAAATTCAAAGTGTCCGGGCGGCGTGTGAGATAGGCTGGCAACCATGATAGTGGCCGTGTGCACGTCTACGGGGCCTCCCCACACCATCTCGGGGGTCCTTTATGCATGGTTAAACCATGTGGAGTGTTCCTGCGTCCTATTTATTTTGATAAAAACCTCTGTGCACAGATGTCTCCAGTGTCGTTCAATAACTGCTGTGTTGTTCGCTGCGCGTTCGTTTGTTGCAATGTTGGATCGTGTTTTATGGGTGTTCAAGATTTTGTTTTACCCATTGGAGGGACGTTTGCCGGGGGTTTTTGTGTGTGTATTTGTTTGTTTGCATGTTTGTATGTTTGTTTGTTTGTTTTTTAGTTTGTTTTGTGTTTGTTTATGTTTTCGTTTGTTTTTGTTTTTTTTCTTTCTATTGATATTGTTTTTGGATTTGGGGGCGGGGGGGGGGGGGTGTCTGCTTATTTCCAAGTCACTGACCTTCGCTAAAGCAGAGACAAACTTACACTAACACAGCAGGTGCTACGAACTCATGATAAAAATATTATCAGAAAGAGTTTTGAAAAACAAGTACTCGATAAAAGTCAGCTGACAGCACTCTCTTGGAAGCTCTGGTGTAGGATGCTCCTTCTTTCCTACCCAATATCTATCATCTTTATCCCTCCTTCTTTTTTGTGTTTGTTACTCTCTTGTAACACCCCTAAACTTCAGCACTCATATGACCTTATTCTTTACAAGTGCCATTAAAATCTTACTTAAACAAAAGAACCGTTTCGTAACGGAAGTGACATGATCTAGTTCCTTTTCTCAATGCTTCCACCTTCGTCCGACCGGGTTTTAATTGGACAGGTACACAGAATCACAAGCTCTTAAAGAAAGGGCTTACACATCTCAGTGGGTATCACTGCGCTGTCATGTTGTTTTCCCTGTTACCTGTTTGCTTGTTTTTGCCAATAATAAATATGTGGCATAGCTGTAATAGAACATATTTGAAAGGGAAATTATTTCTCCGACAGGAAGAGAGAGCGACCAACAGGAAACAAACGCACACATGCACACACACACACACACACACACACACACACACACACACACACACACACAAACACACACACACACACACACACACACACACACACACAAGAGGAGGAGGAGGGGAAGTAGAGAGATAGAGAGAGAGAGAGAGAGAGAGAGAGAGACTTAAGAGAGAGAGAGGGAGAGAGAGACACACACACACACACAGAGACAGAGAGACAGAGAGATAGAGGAGGAGGAAGGGGAGGAAAAGAACAAGAGAGATGGAGGGGCGGAGAGAGAGAGAGAGAGGGGGGGGGAAGAGACAGACAGACAGACAGGCAGACAGACAGACAGACAGACAGACAGACAGACAGACAGACAGACAGAGAAAACAGGCAGGTCAGCAGGAGAGACAAAGCATTGCAGGTCGAAACGAAAGCTCACACAATCTAAAGCCCTCTATGCAATGAGAATTAAAATTTGCTAAACAAGTCGCTTTTTCTGTTCGAGTGAGTGGGGGCAGGGTGTTTCTTCGTACGATATTTTTGTTGTCTTCTAAACACAATGAGTATTACTTGTACGTACAGAAATTTCAAGACAGGAGTTCTACAATATAGTCTGTTCTCTACTACTACAAGAGTCTAAGGTGCCATCCGAAAAACATATGCCCAGAACCACACCTACAGAGTTCGAACCCAAGTTCCCTCTGAAGCGTTTCTTGATTCGTTAAAAGTTTATGTGGAAAAATCCACAAAAATGCTAAAAGATGCAGCCTGCAGTCTTCAGAATAAAAACGTGTGTTTGGAGAGAAGGATTGCGGGTCATCGGAAAAAAAGATTCCGAAGGTTCGACACGCATTTAGCGCAATTTCCCTCGAGAGGCTTTTACCAATATATTTAAAAAAACAACTCGTGGTACGTGGAACTCTTTTCAAAATAATGCCTCAGTTTTTACTTTCTTAAAACAGTATTAAATTTCATAAACAAGAAAGGTTTAGTACAAACAAGGCCAATATTATCAACATGGCCCAGAAAATATATATGTGGGGCCCTATATAATATTATTATTGAGCTTGAATCTTCCCGTTGTTCACAAAAAGCAACATTCTGTTGTGGTGTATTCTTCAAATGACCGACGCTGTTATTAGATGCACTTACTCGTTCGATTTCACCATTTACCACCAGCACAGATCAAGTACCGTGCCAACTGCATCACAATTTTCCATTAGAGTACAGCAGAGCACAATAATCATGTTATCCAATAATGCTCTTTACAAAATTCTGAAAGGATGTCATATCGCTGTCACCACTTAAGTAATAATAATTTAATAATAGTACTACAACTACTATATAATAATAATAACATTTTTTTAAATGATTGAAGCAGCACGCCTCCTAAATGTTTGCATAAAACAGAGGGTGTATTTGGTTTGTGTCAAACAGCACCAGTGCATTCTAATGTTGGTGGGTACTTAAATCTTGAACAGAATGACAACGAAGGAGAGCAGAAATTTAGTTGTGTCAATGGAGACGTAGAATATTAACATTAAACTTTACAAAATGCAATTTTTACTTCCAACGCAGCAAGTCTTTCTGAGCCAGAACCAACACGCTGTCATCGTGGCTTGTGACGTAGATGTTTGCCTCAGAGTCCTGAGCCACTCCCCTGGGGTCACTCAATAGTTCGTCTTGGGGCCGGACCACTGGATGGCTGAACTGACCGCTAGCCGTGAGGCTCAACAACCCTCTGGATTCCGCCACAAGTACACGGCCAGATGGATCGGTGGTCACTCCACTCGGCTGTTGCAGCCGTCGGGGATGGTCGGGGTGGAATCTAAACTTTACTTCACCTGATGGGAGCAAGAAAGGGTGGTTAGCGAAACTGTTGTAGTTGGGCCGGTTCTTAACTACTGATGGAATTAAATAATCTTGTTGGCTTTTTTTTTAATTGCTGATATCACTGTTGCTGTCGTAACATATCAACAGCATTTTCCTTCCAAAACTGACTTACCAATGCCTGACATGGCGGTTAAACACGGCATAAAAAGGAAGGTCATATTCAGTGAGATGAAATTCCTGCTGAAAGTAGTTAACGCCTTTAAGAAAGAAGACTGCATGAAGAACGAAACTTCCGAAATTTAACAGGGATGAAACCGGTCATGAAACATAACATTATGGGGAATATCAAAGAATCAAGTCGTTCGGTCATCTGATAAGAATACTCCCAAATCAACAGGCAGCACGAGGATTTGACTCAAAAGTGACTGGATACGAGGGCAGGTTCAGACCTCGCAAAACTTGGCTGAATGTTGTTAAAAAGGTCCTTCAAAAGATTAACATTCCTATCAACATAGGCCACCTTCCTAGTTTACTTACTTTTACTTTTTACTTTTTCATCCTCTGTTGCGTTAAGCGTCGAGGGGAGATGCAGTTTTCTATGGTAGGCCAACTCCACAGCCCTTTCAGTTGTGGTATTATGTTTTCTTAGGGTTTCTTTGACACCCTCGATCCACCTTTTGCGTGACTTTCCTTTTCCTTTATAGCCTGAGTGCTTGGTGTTGTAGGCTCTAGACTCCAGGGGCTGGCTGGCCAGGTGATATACGTAACCAGTGGCCTAACCATTTTATTCTGTCTTTCTATGTAACGCAGGCAGGACTCAATGCTGAGAGCTGCTCTTACTTCTTCACTTCTCTACCTGTCTCGTCTTGTGGTGTTAAGGGTTTCTTCGGAGACATTTAATTTTAATTTCACATGCGGTGAGTTTGGTTTCACGGGTTTTAATTAATGTTTAGGTCTGGCACTGGTGGCCTAATGTTGGTATGAATATTGAGGTGATAAGCTGTCTTTTTGTGTCCATGGAGATGTTTGGATGGGGTAGGAGGGGTGCGAGCTGGTAATTGACAGCGTTGGCTTTTTGAGTTCGCATTTCTATTTCTCTGTCTATGGACCCGTTTTCAGAAAAAGTACTGCCAAGATATTTAAACTCCTTCACCTGTTTCAGTTGTTTACTATTGACATGGTTGTTCAAAGGACTACGGTTTCGGCTCTTTTTCATAACTTCTGTTTTTGATGTGCTTATTTTCATGTTAACTTTGTTGCAGCTGTTGTTCAGTTCGGTAGAGTGATTTTGGAGGCTATGTTGGTTTGGCTCCGAGTAGAAGCTCATCTAGTCTTTCTGGGTTTTGGTTTGCGTCTTGCGTTATTGTGTCCAAATATATTATAAACGGGAGGGGAGATAGACCTCATCCCTGCCGTACTCCAGTTCTTACTTTGAACCAGGCTGTATTTCCTTCCTTCATTCTTACTGAGCTTCTGCTGTTGGTGTATAGAGCTCTGACATTATTTAACATTTGTCCTCTGACGTCATACTTTTCGAGTGTCTTCCAGAGTTTTGTATGGTTTACTCTGTCGAAAGCCATCTCCTTCTTTGTTGTGTTCGATTGTTTTCTCGCATATCTGTCTTAATGCAAATACTGCATCCGTGCATCCTCTTCCCTTTCGGAATCCAAACTGAGCTTTGCTCATATTTCTTTCAACAATAGGTCTTATCCGCTGTTCTAGTATTTTTACGTATATTTTCCCTGCGTGACTTAATAAAGAGATGCCTCTGTATGTTGTGCAGTCCCGTTTGATGCCTTTCTTTTTCCATTATGGGACCACTATGAATTTCTGCTAGTCTTCTGGGTATTTCCTTTGTTCCCAGGCTGGATTGAAAATTCGCCTCAGCCACAGAGCGCCAGTGTTTCCACAAGCTCTTATGGCTTCCACTGTGATGTCATTTGGTCATGGCGTTTTGTTCTTGGGGCTGGTTTCGGATGCCTTTTCTATTTCACTGAGAAGTATGGGTGGTTCTGTATGCTCTCCGTATGATGGTTGGTACTCTTCTGGTTGTCCGTGGCAAGCGTCTGGGTTGAGTCGTTCTTGGGAGACCCTCCTAGCATTTGACCTAAACTGCCCTCTCCTCGACGTCGTCTTACGATACAAGAGAAAGGATAAAGTAGAGATGCTGTGACTATAGTGGAAGTGGGGTGGGATGGTAATGGACGGGGATACTGGTGGTAGCTACGAGACTGCTGTAGCTTATTTATGTTGCTTTTATTGCTGCAACTGTTGTTGTCGTTATTGCCATTGTTGTGAGCTTTATCCGAGAAGGCAGTGCCGGTGGAGGCAATGTTGGTGGAAGTAGTGTCTTTGGAGGAAGTGATAGTAATGATGTTGATGTTGCATGCAGTTGCAGAGAGTATTACGTCGGCCAGCAGCTGTCCAGATGTACTAAGCCAATTTTGTCACTTTTTAATGTGTGTTGTTATTCTTATTTGTGGTATCCCTTGCCTGTGCTCGGAAAATATTCCGACGAAGTTCAAATAATTTTAAAGGTTAGAAAAAGGCAGAAAAATATTCATAATGTCGGTAAGATGTTTTGAAAGAATGAATCAGTTGTTTCTCTCTCCTGAAAACTGAAGAAAAAAGTGTTCCCTGGGCTTAAAACAGGTAAAAGGTTTGCTAACGATTACTATTGTTGTTCGTAGTATCCTGTAGCCCGACTGCCAGCATCATAATATCTTATTTCACCCTCCAATTATTATTGTAGGAGCACACCGACCTTGTATTATGATACGAATCGCTTTTTAGGCCAACGCCGCGCTCATTGAATTGATTGCTTTGAGTCGTTGTCATGTAACTAGAGTGCCACGTCATCCGGATACATGGCTCAATGATCAATGATTTTCGCTGGTCTAGCAAAGGAATCTATAATCATTTATCTGGGCGAATTTTCGGAACAACTCTGTTTCACCAATCTTCTTTTTAGAATTGATCTAAACATGTATCCATAAACATATTTTCTTTTTAACAAATAAATTCCCATGCACCACACTAATTTTCGTATATATTTGCTATGCACAGTTTGGCCACTGAAACGATTCTTTAAAGTCCTTGTAGAAATCATATTCACTGTGGCACACGCTATCCTCATGGGCATACAACATTACGGATATCAGAGAGAAACTTAAGCTGAACCTGATTATACCAGCCCTTTGTAAAGACAGTGCGTTGTCTTGTTTTGAGCTAAGATGAACAGAAGACGCTGGGTTTTTTTTATTTAGTTACTTGACATCTGCAGAACTCGAAGACACATAATTTTAATTAAAGGTGGTCACCCTGCAATGTGTTTTTTTCTTTACTCTTTTCTTTCTTTTTTTTTACGTTTTATTTTTAACTTTTCGGTGCGTGGTTCGTCAGTGGTGAAAGCTTTCAAAAGACACAGTAAGTACATGTACATAGTAGTAAAGATATCCGTTAAAAGCAAAGGATGGCGTTATGTACGAGTTGAACTAGCTATTGCCCATACATCTACCCCATAGTCTACACATGTCAAGTTTTTGAAAGTTGATAAGAAGGTAGGATATATAAATAAAATATCAAGTCAGGAGTACCAACGATCACAAATAAAACAACCTGCCACTCTGAGATAAGTCTGATAAAAATCAAACTTTTTTATCTTTCTTTTCAAGACCTGGACAATCACTAAAGACAGTGAAGAAGTAACGGAAATGTGGTCTCTTAGGAGACTTGAAATGCATTAGTATTTTTAAAAAGCCCATATGTGCGTGCTGATTAAAACAGTTTAGGAGGAGAAAAATGTAGTTTCTGGGACACTTGGATAGACATAAAGACCTTGAACATCTAGCTCTCAGTGGTAAAATTGAAGGCAAACAAGGCAGAAGTAGACCCAGAGCAAATTACTCCAAAAGCCTAAACAGATGGGTGAAGGGGAAAGATCAGGAAAACAAAATATGGCTTTTTTTTTAGAACATCCGAGCAAAGGAACGAATGGCGAACCACCATGACAGTTGATGCCTGTCGTAGGTACATAATAATATCAAATAAAAGATACTGACCTTTGTGTGTCAAACTGAACACTGCTCCAAGCTTGCGATCTGAGACGAGTATGTCCATGCGAGGTGTCACATTCACGTAAGCCGGGTACATGAACATTGGCTGTCCTTGAGAATCGTTGACAAATGTCTTCAGAACCTGGAAAGGTATAAAACGCTAAATTCATAGAAATAATTCTGGAGGTTGAGTAACCTGGCAGCTCTTCTTTGGGAAGGGGTGGAGGGCTGGATCTAGTACTGTCGATCAGTTGGTATTGATGTGTAGTAACCTCGCTGTTTACTGTTTACTTGAGCAAGAAGAAGCACACCGACCCAAGAGTTGCCAATAACAAAACAAGGCTAATAGAAGAAAAAACAGCAGATGGAGTGGTAAGAAATGTGATCTACCAACCAGCTCCTTAACGGCTCAGTCAAAACAAATTACTCGTTTCAGGATAAAAAGCAAAAAAAACAACCCCACTTTAATCTGAATCAGAGGTGATTCCCTTTGCTTGAATATAACTCTCAAAGTTACAAATCTGTCCTTTTAAGGGTGACCTTTCCTTGTGAGAGTTGAGGAACCAAGGTACGGCCTTCGTCTCCCCATTGATTTTTACATAATAATATAGCAGTCAATATCAAACGTAAGCCTTTTTAAATATGTATACTCAAAAACAAATATGACAGATAAACAAAGAAAGATTACAACATCTAACCAACATTTCTAGAAAAAGTGCACGTTTTAAAACAGACAGCTCTCATCAAGGCACAGCCTGATTCAATGACACGGTAACAAAATATGAGATAAAATCGTATCCAATTGTTACGCCCAGGACGATTTTGAAGAATAATGTATAGGGATACCCAAAGGGCCAATCATAGCACGGCTAAAGATACATTCAATAATCACTACAAGCACAACAATAGAGAATAATATAAAAACTAACAGTATCGAAACTTAAATCCGTAGCAACACCCCCAA
>NW_004797305.1:579120-586119 GCF_000002075.1 Aplysia californica
AGAGAGAGAGAGAGAGAGAGAGAGAGAGAGAGAGAGAGAGAGAGAGAATATACATTAACTTTCGCTCACTTTCAAAAAAATATTCTGAACACATTTGACTTGGTATTCCGAGTGTTCCTAGAAATCTGTGGTCTTCGAGAGAACACACACATGTCTCACCTTCAAGAGGCATATCTGCTGAGCAAGCGGAAGACTAACAGCACACATGTTGTCCGTCAGCTGAGTTATCGCCCATGGCTTCCCTCCCACAGAAAGCCGGTTGTCTCTGTCTCGACGAACGTAGATCGCCTTCACACACTGGTTCACCCAGTCAGTCACGACCACAGTGTTGTTCGGGCTCAAAATGATCAGATCTCTTAGTTTGGGAGCCTGCTCGTCTTCCCGAAACCTGCATCTGATCGTTCTTAGTGGCGTGATCCCTGGTTCTAAAGACTCGTTGAGATTCGTTCCCCTTTCCACACTGCTACTGCCGTTGTTGGTAACGTTCTGTGCAGCATTTCTGTTTTCTCTCTTGAAACGTACAAAAACAGCACCGTCTTCCCCAGGAAGCTCTTCAATGCTTTCAGAGTGCTGGGGTACAGGCGGAGGTGCAGCTCTTTCTTGCCTTTGAAGAAAAGTTATCGCCTTTTTGACTTCTGTTCTAGCAACCATTTTGTGAGGTACTCGAGGTGGCGGTTCTGGTTTTCTTATTACAGATGAAGGTACATTGGCTGGGTTTATTTCATTGTCTCTTACCGCCACCGTGGGAATTATCTCTCCCTGCATTTGCTGTTTTTTGTTCTTTACGCCCCGAAGCCTGTCTAGTATTGATGTCTTTTCTTCGCATATATGCCGGGTAGCTCCACTTTCTGTGTCCACTTCTTCTATGTTTACTAAAATGTCCCCCAGATTAAATTTAGGAGTATCTGAACGCTGGAAATTTAATCTAATATTTGCAAGACCTTTTAAGAATGTATGGTAGCTTTTAACATCGGAATCTTCCACATTCATCTTCATTTTCACTTTCTCCAAAATGTCCCCCGAAAGAAGTTCATAGTCTGAAATAGATCTTAGAGTCTCGGGTAAGGACTCCATGTTTTGCTTCAAAATGTCCAGCCTATCCTCAAATCTATACACATGCACAATGAACTTCTCTTGAACAGATTTATAATGTGTGTCGAGAACTTTAAGAAGTTCTTCCTCACTTTGAGTTACCAATTTTCTCAGCTCTTGTCCCCTGGCTTTTATAGCGGCTTCGGTTTCTAAACGTTGCCGTTCTATTTGATTTATACATTTTTCTCTTGATTTCTGTAATGACGAGGTATCCTTGAGCTTTGCTTTCATCCCACTGATCCAAATCTGTGTCGTGGCTCGTCTGTCTGAAGCCGCCTCATCAACAGGCACCACCTGTAAAGGAATAGAAACCCTTCGCTTTAATAGTCATTTCATGCTTAATGTGTCCCGCGCGCTTGTATGACCTTGTGCAGTTGTGAGCGCCGTAAAGCACTAACGAACAAATAAAAAAGACCCCCCCGCCCCCTCCAAAACAGCCATTTCTATCACCAACTTTAAAACAGTCGTTTTACCATCGGCATTTATAAAACAGTCGTTTCTACCATCATCATCATTATCATCGTTAAAACAGTCGTTTTGTCATCAACTTTAAACCAATCAATTTAAAAAAGTATTTTTTTCCATCACATTTATAAATCATCTCTACTATACTATTGACTTTAAAATTGTACTTTCTACCATCACCAATGCTATGGCTATCACCATCATTATACGGACGGAACTATGTTCTGTTATAAGGAGACAGCAATGTGTTTTGTCTTATGCAATGAAGAGTTTATTCTCTTTAGAGTGTGTCACTCACATACAATCTCAGCATGTATATGAGTGTGTGTTTGTGTGTGTGTGTGTGTGTGTGTGTGTGTGTGTGTGTGTGTGTGCGTGCGTGTGTGTGTGTATGTGTGTGTGTGTGTGTGTGTGTTTGTGTGTGTTTTGTTTATTTCTGTCTGTGTGTTTTCCGTTAAGAGAGAGAGAGAGGTGGATGAGGGAGAGGGAGGGGATTGGGGAGGGGGTGAGGAGAGAGAGAGAGAGAGACTCGAAAGGAAACTTATATCTACGACATTTTGTAAAGCTTATATTATCTATATTAATATGCTCTTGTTTTCCTCATCGCACCCCCTCCCTCTTTTTTAAAAGTATCGCTTCAACTCACGTATTTTTGTCATGTTTCTTACATTCTTCTTTGCCTTTAAATGTAGGGTCTGTGGCAGACTTTGACGATCATGGTATCCCACTCCTCCCTGTTGTCAGTCCTCCTGATCAGCTCAGTTTTTCTGATAATACCTTTACGAATATAATCTTACCTTAGCCCACTGGGAAGGGGTTTATGTCGAAATAACATAGTCTTTGTCTGGTAAGAGGCGTTGCTCTTCAACTTTAACGCAGCTAAAACCAAACAAAATCTGATCTCACACCATCTCACCTGACCACACCCTCTATGCGATATCCCTGCACACAAATGACAGATGACAGCAGCACAGTCCACACAAAACAAATCGTTCTCTTTGTCTTTGTGAACTTGACACGGGTGTTCAGGGCGAGAGGAAGAAATCCTCTGTGGCAGCTTGGCATTCTGAGACTCCACATAGCGGATGAGATTCTTGATGTAAAAATCAGTCTTCAGGAGGGAGGCCCAGTCAGACGGGGGTCTCTTTGGATTAGCCATTTTGATCAGTTCTCTGCAGGTCGGGCATTGAAAACCTCCTTGTTTTATCAGCTGTGCAGATTTTAGTCCAATAATGTAATTGTGAAGGCATTGCTCACAAAACCTGTGAAATTGAAAGTAGCCAAGAGTTTAGGGGTCCATTGGCCAGATATTTTATCAGTTGTCAATGAAATTATCGATTTTATTAATAAAAAGATGTTTTATTCATTTGAGTATTGTTTAATCAGAACCTAAAAATTCAACGATATTGAAAGCATATTCAAAATAACCAGATAGGTACTTTCAATTATGCTTATATACTTCATATCTATTTTTTAATGATCAACAATACGCCTTTCGGTTTACAAAATGTTATGATTTTCCTGTGTGTTAGACTATTATTTCAATATAAATGGTAGCCAGTATTGATATCATGTTGCGGTAGGCACTTTTATTATATTTTTAAAAAATTATTTCTTGGATGGTACTGCGTATTTTGTGAAACACGTTTCAAAAGATGTATAAATAAAGAGGACCTGGGTTGGGGTTTTTTTTTGTAGGGGGGTTGTTTTGTTTTGTTTTTTGTTGTTGTTGTTGTTTGGGGTTGTTTTTTTTTTGGGGGGGGGGGGTAGTAGCTAGACCCTTGAAAGATAAACAGGGCGACCACGTAAACACTTACGAACTGTCCTTTTTTTCATTTCCTGAACACGGCCAAACGACATGTGGAACATTGTTGCTGTTTTTCCTAGTAAAAACGCCATGTTTTGACAGGACTTATAATAATATGAGTTCTTTTTTTTCTTTGTCTTTAATCATTTTAGTTTACATTCCTTATTAGAACGCTTGACTCGGTTTGAAATTTTGTTAAAAGTAAAACTGTTTTTCAGCTTTCGTCTTTCCATTGTTCTTTACTTTCTTTTCGTTGGATTGTTGTTTCTTCATTGTTTGTAGTTTGGGTAGGACAGCCGGGGACAAAGGAAGGGGGGGTACATGATTAAAGCTTTATTTCCTCCTACTCTATTGCTCATAAAGACCTTTTTATGTCTGAAGGTTTGTAATGCTGTAGATAGCACATTTTGTGTGTTCAAGACTATCACAAAAGAATGTGACTTTATCGAACTGATTACGTCAGCATTCATTAACTATTGGTATGTGGGTCAACGTTAGAGTGATTGTGATGATTGTACAAACTTGAACGAATTTTTAGCAGGTAAACAATAAACTGTAGTAAATATATTTGTGATCCCAACCAGAAGGCAGAAAAATTCAATAAGATATCTTACGGCGTCTGGAAGAAGGACTCGAACCAGCATGTTTTGCGTGCAACGAGAAGAGCTTGTTTTGTTTTAAAAAATTTAAATCTCTTCTCTTCTTCTTTTTTTCTTTTCTTTTTTTTTGTAAGTGTTTTATGGCGCTCGCAACTGCATAAGGCCGTACGAGCGCGCGAGACACATCAAACACTTTCAGTTGGAAGGAAATTTTTAATTTTGCACGGGTGGCGGCCGTAGCCAACTCTTATCGATTTTAGACCACCAAGGGATCTTTAACATGTGCAACTTGCACACGGGACCTCAGAGATATTTCGCTTTTGTCCGAAAAGGGTAGGTGTAGATCTTTCCTACCAGAAGATCAGGGGTGTGTCTGAAAGACAGCAGTAAGAATGAGCCAAAGAGTAGCAGTAGAAAGGCTGCATAAAGAGCCAGGAGCCGAGAGGAGGGGGCAAAGAAGATGAGGGGTGGGGGCAGAGAGTGGAGACGAAAGCAGATGACAGAACATTGCTAGAGAGCAGGAAATGAGGTGAAATGGGACAATTTTAGAGGAGAAAGAAAATGTTTTAATCGCTTCCCGGATTCGAACCCGGGACTTTTGAATGAGAGGCGAACACCTTAACCTCTAGGCCACGAGAGCCCCTATGTTTTAAGTACCACGGAGGTTTACATATTTTCTCTAATGAGGGAATTCTATTTTGGCTTGAATACATGACTCACAAAACCTACATATTATTTTACACGATAACGTTTAAAACATGAAATATTAACCCTGCCACTAATTATTCCCTACTCCATTTTACTGTTTATTAGGATGATAAGATAGGCCTGATTTAGGGTTAATAAAAGTCCTCGTTATCATTGTTCCTGATTATCCTCAGTCACGTAATCTGTAGACAAAAGAACATAAAATGACAAACAATGCCCCCAGCTTTTTCAATGCGCTTTAAAGTTTCAAACTGTTGAATCAGAAACATGCTTTGGGTGAAATATCAACTTACAACTACTGTTGTGTGTGCATGCACGTGTGTATAGGGGGGGGGGGTGCTTAGCGAAGTTAGCGAAGGTCGACAAACAACGTTCGTCGTAAGAAGAACATCTAGATATAGTTTTATGTAAATAATTCAATCTGTTATCGCCAATGTAAATGATTTAACTAAAGTTAGTGCATGCACCACGGCTACATTCAATATCGAATTTTGTTGATAGCAACGAGTTCTCAGAGATCTTTGGTTTCTGCCATCTCAGTGATCATATCTAATCATTCGCATCGAATCATCTAGCCTTTTAAACTCACCGATGTAAGCAGCTCAAGGTCTTAGGCTCTTTAAACACATCATAACATATATAGCAGGTTAGGAATTCTTCTTCCATATTGCCAGAAGATGATGCCATGGTGTATTTCACTCTTTTGTTGTTGTTTTTTGTTGCTGAGTTTCTTCTTTTTTTTCAAAGAAACCCAGAAGACCTGCTGAAGAGAGGAATTATAACATAAATGACCGAGAAATTCATGTAGAAAGTCTGGTTTGAACTTGGCTTAGGGTTCACCTATTGTTAATAAAGAACTGAAAAAGGTCGATAAAAATTCCAACTGCATTCATTATCTTAAAGCAAGAGAGGGCTCTAGAATTTACCTTAGTTGCAGAGCATTGTGCGTTTTCACAAAGAACCACAGATGAAAGCTGAAATCTTTACAATTAACAGAGTGCAACATCAGAGCTGACAAAATGTAGTTTCCAAAATAATACACAGCTGTTTTTGTTATGTAGTTTTGTTGTCGTTGTTGCTGTTGGTATTGTTGTTGTTGGTGGTGGTGGTGGTATTATTGCTGTGGCTACTATTGCTGCTGGTGCTACTGTTGCTGTTGGTTGTTGTTATATTGCTGCTATCATTGGTGCTATCAATTGCTCACGCAATGATGATGATGATGATGATGATGATGATGATGATGATGATGATGATGATGATGTTATCATATTCTTTAAGTTCTTTAAAAGCAACAGTATTACAAACTGGCGGTTACGTTATGAGACTTGAAAATGATGCAAGAATTTAGTCACAGTTAAAGCAAATCAACGAAAAAAGAAACATAACTTATTAGTCAAACCAGGGCTTTTCAACAAAGGCGATATCGCCCGCTAGTGAGTGTATTGGTAAATTGTTAGTGGGTGGTGGGAGTCACCAGGATAGAGAGGGGTATTATTTAATTACCCTTTTGTTAATAGAAGAAGAAGGGCGTTACAAATACGTTAGTCTCTTAAAGGTGGCAGAAGTGGGCGCAGGCTGTAAAAGAATGAAACGCACTGAGCTTTACTGAAAAATCAGGTGTGGATCATTAGTAATTAATTATCTTGTGCGAACTACACCACACTATAATAACTTACTTACGTAAAGGTCCCTTGAACCTCCAGTTTTAAGGAGAGAAATCTCTCTTTTTCTCACAGAAGAGACGGGAAAATCTACCCGGTTTCGAATTATACCAACACAAACACAAAAACTTCAGGTGTTGAAGCCTCCATCTATCATCACTCGCAGAAAGTACGAAAAAATGTATTCGGTTTCAACTTATCCAAACTTGAAAAGCGAATGTATTAAGCGTTAAAGCCTTTATCTATCCTAACAATACTGAAATCAAGCCTTGGTCGTGATTAACTGTCACTGATTTTGTGTGTCATCGTTTTGAAGACAGATAGGGAACGTAATGGGGCTACTGGTACGAGATAAAGATGGAAAGCATGGCGGATCTTTGTAGTGTGATCGAAAGTTAGGATGATGCATGATCATGTGACAACTATTGTTCAATTTAAGAACAGCCAACTTATTCTGATATGTGACACTTGAAAATGCAGTTCTGTGTGTAACTGTAGGTGCGTGCGCGCGCGCGTATACGTGTGTGTATTTGAGTGTGTGTGTGTGTGTGTGTGTGTGTGTGTGTGTGTGTGTGTGTGCTGACCTGCTGTAGGTGTGTGAGTGAGTACTGACCTGCTGTAGGTGTGTGAGGGAACAGTGAGCACACAAGAACTCGTCACAGTTGAT
>NW_004797305.1:586341-588138 GCF_000002075.1 Aplysia californica
ACACACACACACACACACACACACACACACACACACACACATAAAGCTGTTACATATAGTGTATTATCTATGTTTATATATTAAACGCAATCCTCACAGACACACACCATCAGTAAACTTGTGGTGAGGCTATGGTGAGATTGCAGTTCAGGAGTTTGATCCTCAGCTTGGTCCGACGTTGTGTTCTTGGGAGAGGCATTTAACATGGATTTCCTGTTTGGCATAGTCCTTTCGGAGTTAGACGTTGGAGGTGCCTCCTGTTAGATAACCTAAAATTGCTGATAGGGGCGTAAAATCTACATCATTTCATATTTCATAGACACAGACAGACACACTCATAAATAAATCAGACACTGCAATATCACAACAGACGATTGAATTTGTGTTATATTGGTCTACATTAAATGTCCTGAGCTGACCCGAGATAGTGGAGCATGAGGCCTATTAGGTCAGTGTATCTCTGCAACTTCTGTTTGCGCTTAATGCAAGGAAAGAGTTGATAGTCTGCCCCCTATCGGTCTATCATGCGTCAGTTCAGATTTCGCATATAGATAATATGTTGTAGTTATGGAGAACGAAAACAGATAGGTGACGAGGACAGATTAGGATAATGTAGCTTTTTATTTAGAGCATCCAAGCAAATAAAGAAATGCAGAACCATGATCGATGATGATCTGGCACTTGATGATGATGATGATGATGCCATCACCATTAAGTTTTTCAATTTCTTTGTGAGACTGGTCCCTGTTTTTGCGTCCCCTTAGATCGCGATTCTGACGGTCTAAACATAGTGCGAGCACAATCCATTCCTAAAGAGTAATGATAACAGGCTATGAGTACCATCTTTTTTTTATAAACCCGATTTTACTCTTTGTCCTGTCTAACTCATTTTTCGTGCCAATGTGATGACTATACAAGGACCCAATCTTGACAACAAAATGAGATGCAGAAATCGCTAGTACGAGGTCCATGGTCAAATTGGCCGCGCAACAGTGTCATATCTGAACTGACTTTTGTGTCTGGGGGGTCGTAACGGCGGGAAAATAGAAAGTACTATGTTAACTAGTTAGACCAGTTACCTTATGCGGGGGGATGGGGAGTCAGTTCAAAACAAAGACGGATATTTTTATTGAATTTCAGGCACTGACGTTGCGTCAAACAGAAATTTGTTCTGTGTTTCGACGACCCAATGCATTTAGCACAAACCGGGACGATTAAAAAAAATACACGGATTGATCTTCATAATGAACAAATAGAATCGTGACTTTGAAAAAGTTCATCAAAGAAGAAGTTGTATGAAAAGGAAGAATCGGAAAGTCTGAACGGTAAGGAAAGAATTGACTGATATCGGGTATTATTATTCTCATTGTGACTGCCAGGGCATTGCTCCGTTTGCAATCAACTTAATGGAGTCTCAAACAAACTTCAATGAAAACCCGACTCGTCAGAGCTGTGACAGAATACGCAAGAGTAAATCATGTAGTGTTTTTCGTTTATGAAAATCTGTTAATAAATGCATGGGGTAGATTCGCGGTAGAAACAATGTACGATTGAGAAGGCATCATTGCCTTCGACCATTTGGTTATAGGAAAGACGTCTTAGAGCCCGCAGAGATACAAATCACAAGAATTGTAATGAAGTTTGTGTATCATTTTCTGTGGACACTCTACTGTGCAGGATACAGTATCGCTACACAGTGTAAGTGTCAGACTGGATATGATAATACTATCTATCTATCTATCTATCTATCTATCTATTTATCTATCTATCTATCTATCTATCTATCTATCTATCTAT
>NW_004797305.1:588554-590219 GCF_000002075.1 Aplysia californica
CGTGTGTGTGTGTGTGTGTGTGTGTGTGTGTGTGTGTGTGTGTGTGTGCGTGTGTGTGTGAGTGCGTGTGTGAGGCAGAGTAGTGAAATCAGGCGCTCGTCAAAGTAATGAATTCGAAGATACCGACATTCTTCTGCCGTTTTTGTCTGTTTTTAATTGATGTTTTAAAGTTCTCAGCACGTTTTATGTCTATTTAAGAACACTTACGTTTGGAGTTTCCTAAAAAACGTTGATTAAAGTCACTCAATCAATCAAACTTTGGTGGCCATTTTCTCATTAAAACTACCTTTGAAACCAAGCCCCCCCAACCTCTTTCAATGGCAAATATGTCGACTTCTCTTCAAGATGGATGGGTGTACTGTATCGGAAGGTAGAAAAATAAATACGCTTCAAGAAAATACCAAGAATTCCACTTGCCCAAATACTGACGAGCGCAAAAACAACAACAACGACAAAAAACCACATAACAGTAGCAACAACAACCACAACAACAACAACAACAACAGAGAGTAACATCCTCTCTACCATTCCGGCATCAAACTGGACTGACTCGCCTCGGCGATAACCTCAACTTTATTTAGAATTGGCATATAGGAGTAATGTATTTTGAAATACGCATAACACTGAGATTAACATGCATAATATTTCCAACATTACAATATCATCATCATCATCATCATCATCATCATCATCATCATCATCATCATCATCATCATCATCATCATCATCATCATCACCATCGTCACCATCATCATCATCATCATCATCATCATCATGACCGACTAAACAATTCCCCTTTTTCTTGTTTTATTTTTCTTTGAGCATAACAATTTGCACCATGCCAACACATTTTTACGTAACCTACAATTTTTATATCGGCTCCAAAATCAGGACACGAAACAAAAAAAAGAGTAATGTATTTCCAAGAGTAGTTCTATGCCTTCCCATTCGTGATTTTCATTCGTTGATTTTCTAAAATCTCTTATCAATATCGTTGTCTAGGCCAGTGCTTGTCAATAATTTTACATCAAGCGCCCACTTTTGCTACAATTAAGAAGCTACATTTTCCTACCTCCCACCTACATCTATATCAAAGTGATAATGCCTGCCAGAGCCTCAATGTTCCCTGCTGCTCACCAATATTAACAATTTGCCCACTAGTGGCCGATATCGCCAAGGTTATCAAGCATTACTCTATCTGCAGCTTACAACGCCTTCAAATCCAGTCTACACGAACAAAAGTTTGTTCATACCTCTGTTAAACAACCTTACTGCTTTTTCTTTCTTTCAACAGCAAATGCCCATTTCTTCCCAGTTCTTGCAGTGGTGGCCAATACAAGCATTAACATTTACGACCTGTATTACGGGTAGGAACAAGCGAAAATGATTCAATATTTTCCTTATTTCTTGGTTCTTTCCTTTTAAGTACACCAAGACATACGTTCTGTATGTAATATTCAAATCATGCTACGTTTGTGTTTTTGTCCTATCCAAATCCCCTACATGACTTCATATATATATATATAGAGAGAGAGAGAGAGGAAAAGAGGACATAGTGTGCACGTGTGCGTGCGAGTGTGCGTGCATGCGTGCGTGCGTGCGTGCGTGCGTGTGTGCATACGTGTGTGAGTGCGTCCGTGCGTGTGTGTGTGAGCGTGCGCGACC
>NW_004797305.1:590319-592819 GCF_000002075.1 Aplysia californica
CCCCCCCACAAAAAACCCGCAAAAAACACAAAAAACCCCAAACCCCACAGAGAAAGTCTAAACGCATTCCTTTTCCGGGGGCACACAAGACAGGATACAGAGAAAACGATGCAGCAAAAGGGCCATACACAAAAAGGTAAACCAAAAAAAAAAAAAGAAAAAAAAAAAGAAAACGAAGAAAAAGCAGAAAAAGGCCACAAATATGAGAAGGAAAACATAATTTAAGCGCGTGGACACTGGATGTCTGGAGGGCGGTTCATGAGATACAGACGAGACGATATATATTTCGCTATGCACCAGGATGTCTGATAATGTCTGTCTGGAGTATTGTATTATAAGATCCCTATATTTTGGTGTGCCTGTGGAGAAGGAGAATGAGTTCGTGGAGGATGTTTTTGTATTTGTTTTGAATGCTTGAGGGTGTTTGAACGTATGGATGTGGGCGTTTGAGGTATGTGTGTGTGTGTGTGTGTGTGGTTGGGTTCGGGGGTGGGGGGAGGTTGGCGTGTGTAGGTGCGTGTGTGTAGGTGCGCGTGTGTGTGTGTGTGTGTGTGTGTGTGTGTGTGTCTGTGTGTATGTGTGTGTATGTCTGTATAATGTATCATGTGTACTCCAGACGGATCACGGAATGCCCGACCAGCAACGGCTTGTTGGCGGAAACGCCCATTAGTGATCTCCTTGACGATGACACGGACTGCTATCGTAATTCCCTCATTGACTCCTTGGCCGAAGAAATGCTGGATGTGAGAGAGGTAGGGGCTATATTGCTATTTCATTTATTTTATTGTTATTGTGATACACCCGATGGACACAATGTGGATCGTTTACGCGTCACTCACACTCGCACAAACACTCACACACACAACACACACACATATATATCCATACGTAGACGACACACGTGCACACATATACACAGTGATCACCGTTCTTTAAATAAAGAGCCCGCTCGTCGGGATACAAAAAGTGGGATCTTATGGGAGCCGGGTTCTTAGTTAGACGACTTTTAAGAGGCACATCTCAAATTCTTTATTGATTAATGTGTTATTCTATAATAGAATTATGACCCCTATGATATAATGACGCACGTGGTATGATTGGGGGGCTTCCTTTGAAAGAGTAAGAAAAAGATTCATGTGTGGGGATGCTTGTCTGAGAGGGGTAAATCGTTTTTGGTGTGAATGAGAACCAGAAGCTTAAGAATTAACTTCTATCGACCCCCATTGATACTTTGACTTGATAGAGTATTGAACTGTGAAACAGAACCAGTCCTAACTCTGCGCTTTGAAGGGAAGTAATGACAGTGAACGGGCAAGTTTTACTAAGACAATCTGACGCTTTGACCATGTGAGAGGTTCAAAAGATTGCACCAGTCAAAAAGCATTTTGCCTGGTCGGTACCTAATTTAGTGACTTTAAAACGTGCTTGAAAGTCGACAGTGTTGTTTGAACTAGTTGCAGTAAGGGGTGAGAGTGCCACATGTATCTACCTATCAACCTCTAACTTTGTTTTACTGAACATCGTAACAATATTATTATAGTTTTTGTATCGGTCCTGTCTTGAAAAAGGCCTCTTTCGTGAGCAAAGTGTGGAAAAGAAAGTCAGGAAATGTTACTGCCCTAAGTTCAAATGGGTTCTTATGCAGAATTTTTGTATTAGAATGGATCTATAGGTGAACAATTTAATTATGGAGGTAAAAAATCGATTCCGAGGTAAAAAATGAGCTCTTAAGTCATTGACAGAGAAGCTATAAATGGTCGTACAGAAACTTTGCACAAAATGTCGCTAATTTTTGTGGGGTGGCCACACGAGGCGACATTTAAGGCTACTGCTCAGATCAACATGGGTGATTGGAGAATCAATGTGGCTTTGGTCATAGGGATGAGGAGAATCTTTTTTTTTTAAAAGAAAGCGGCAAAAAAGATTTTGATTCATCCCGTTGTTTCTCAAAGATTACTAAAAGGACTGTTTCTTATTTGAAGAACCTCAAGAAGGTGCGTCCAAATTATTCAATTACTTTCGTGTGCCCAAAGACACAGTTGAAGAATTGACATCATTTTTTTTTTGTTGTTGGTGTTTTTATATTCCTCTCTTGTGTTGTCCCAAATGGTGTTTCTGCTCTTTATTTCCAATATTACACGCTCTGTTCCGTGATAAGAATACATGGTTGCACTGGGAATAAGCTTACTGTCGTGTTGAATGAGAAGCGAGAAAAAACAAAACTATTGTAGGAATGCGCTGGCAGTAAAATACATCTCGTGTGTCCGCGTCCCTTGAATTATGCGCTTCACCAAAACGCTGGTGTGTCGCGGCATAGCAGAATTTGGGCGACACACTGAACTGAAAATAACATGCGTCGCTCGTGTGACCGTTCCCATTGTCTACAGTGTCTACAATCACTAGATTGCGCAGAAACTACTGCAGCGAGTTTTACATCTCGTCTGTCAAGGCCCTTAGTGGAACCACGTTCTCTCGAAGAGTGTTCTTAGGCAGAGCCTTC
>NW_004797305.1:595319-601646 GCF_000002075.1 Aplysia californica
GTAGGGGCACACTAAGCTTCAGGTGTCGAATGACGTCAAGGCAAATAAATTATAGAGATCCTAACTAAAGTGCGTGAAGCTGCTTTGCTGTTGTTTTCTTTGATGTTTAATTCCCAACTAGTAAGCCTAAGCACTTCATTGCAAGCCAGTGCACTTGGTCTACGACAGGTGTACACGATCTCCTTTTCTGTGTGCGTTACTCTCTAGATTAGTAACATCTAAAATCTTCGGCACTTATTACTAAATCGTGTTGCAAGTGCCATAAAACTCTTACGAAAACAAAGCAAAGGCCAGAGGCCAACTGGACTGAGCTGGAATGTTCCAGATGGGACGAAAACACTACTTTAGGCGAATTTCGAAACAACGTTTTGTTTTCATACTTAGACGCTTTTCCCAAAAGGCATCGTTCCATAGTTGTTTTTTTATATAATGCATGAGTAGTTTGCAAATTAACTTTTGAAGTCGTGTCTTTGAACAATAGGCCTACAGTTTTGAGCTCTTTGGGTCTGTTTGTGTCCGATCGTTTATAGTTTGTTTGGTATACAGTTTGTATTTGAGGTGGAGCTAGGTGGAATTTTACCGAAGTCAAAGCGTTAAGAATAAATTCAAGCCAGGGCTGCAAGAGACAGAATCGTTAAAAATCGAAACACAGCCCAAACACCGGCGTCTGTGGTGTAGTGGTTAGGCGCTTCGCTGTCGCACGCAGTAGAACTGAGTTCGATTCTCGAGTGAAAAGAACATTTTATCGAATAGCGTGGTCTTTCTGCTGGGATGTATCCTTCTCAGTGGGGGTTGGCCCTGGCAGGCAGGGTCGAAAGCCCTCCTTGTAGATTATCTAAACTGAGTCGATGAGGGTGTAAAATATCCTTATTTTAAAAAAGGTACTTTGATTTGGTTATTTCTTAACAAAGATTCGGTAGCGTTACTTATATACCATGCTTTGTCGAAAAATATCAACAGATTTACCTTGTTCAAGCAATGGTATATCTTTCAAGCAAAATAAAACAGACATTTTTTTCGGCTTAGCTCAGAGAGCGCGGCATGGATATAGGTAGGGCTGTGCAGATCTTCTGTAAAATTTAAGAGCTGCCATGAAATGTCTGATGTATAATTGAAAAAAAATTCACCCTGCTCTGTTGACCTAAAGAATAAATAAATAATTGGGTTTTTTTTCTTTTTATAGTACCTACATCACCACAACCCTCATCACCACCACCTTCAACACCACTACCAACTTCGCAAAGACCGCCACCACCATTATCATCACTACCACCATCGACGAGCAGAACTACTTCTAAGCTTGGTCAGTCTGAATTTGAACTTACCAGCACTCCAATAAAATTGTGAATTACGTTCTTTGAATGTGTGTGTGTGTGTGTGTGTGCGCGTTCGTGAGCATCAGTGTCTGTATCTTTGTGAGCGCGTGTATGTATATATGTGTAAGTGTGTGTATATGGGTGTGTGTGTGTGTGTGTGTATGTGTGTGTGTGTGTGTGTGTCTGTGTGTGTATGTGTGTGTGTGTGCACGTGCGCGCGTGAGTGTGTGAGTATGTATGTATGTGTGTTTATGCGTTTATATGTGTTTTGAGTTTTAATTTTCATTGCCACCAATAGGGCGTTTCTCAACAAAACGCTAAAGATACTGAAAGCCGAATGTTTTCTCTTTGAACAGACAGCACGGCTTTACCCCCAACGAAGAGCATGAAGACTCTTAAACCTGTCATCAAAATGAACTTGACCACTGTAACCCCTGAGGTAGTGGAGCCTGTAACAATTTCTACGCCATTGTTCACAAAGTGTAAAGTCAGCTGTGACAACGGCCTGTCCTTTGTGACCGCAATGAGTAAACTGACCAAGACCACAGACGATGAGGAGATGAGCCAGGTAAAGATATTATGGGTGGCCTTTGGTTTGGGGCATGATGATGTAGGTATTTGTACGCCACAATCCAAACTATTTATATCATTTAGAAGGCAGACTTTCAACTCTGCCTGTGAGGACCAAAGTGGTGGGAGAGGGATACAACATCCCACCAGAAAGACCAAAATACTCCAATTAATGTTCTCCCATGTTGGAAGTCGACCTCGAGTCACCTGCTGCGACAGCAAAGCGCCTAACCGTTATAACCACAGACACCAGTGTTTGGGATATGTTTCAGTTTCGTGCGGTTCTGTTTCTTGTTGGAGAGTCTCTTGAATGTATTCCTAACTCTTCGACTTTGTCCAAATTCCAGCTAGCCCCTTTTCAAATACGTGCATGTCTCCTGAGTTCAATGCGTGAGGAGAAGGGGGGAAGGAGCTTCATTGTATCATGAAGGGCGTTAAACTCGTACATATAAACAAATAACTTAACAAGTACATATTTAACAACACAGCGTCTGTATTCCTTGCGAAGAACAGTTTTGATAGGTTGGCGGATACTCTTTTGTGTGTTTGCAACGTCTTTCCTATTTAAAATATGTTCATCCTTATTTCTCCTCCTTTTTTTTCCTTTGCATATTCTCTATAGTAGTTGTAACACCTTAAATCTCAGGCACTTAAAAGACTTAATTGAGTTGTAAATACCGTAAAGCTCTGACTAAAACAAACAAACAAACCCGCCACCTGTGTTTCAGATCATAGATGCAATCTACGCCGAGCTGCTCGTACCGCCCAAGACAGTGTCCATGTACCGACGAAGTCTCACATCAATGGATGACACCAGGGTCTCTGCCTTTGTTCTCGGCTGCTCCGCTATTATAGTCATCTTCTTCGTCTTGGCTTTCGCCGTTTTCTTGGACATAACTTCTGTTCAACGCTACGTAAAAGAACTAAAGGCTCACTTCGGAAACAAGTCTAAGTATTAAGGCCTAATGAGTCAAAACAGGCCATGCACTGATTGACTATGCCTTTGTTTTTCCCAGAGGCAACGTTTGGACCGATGAATAGATTAACGTAAATCAAAAGACTTTGGAGAGTATATCAGTGTATCGATCTGTTGATAGCACTATTGCGCGTTGTTAATTATATAATTACATTTTAACATCGTCGACCTGATTGCAATGATGCTTATATTAAAAACTTGTAGAGTTATTGCACTAAAACGGTTAAAACTCCGCCTATAAATATGTATCTTACTGTGAATTTGAAATATTTAACGTCTCTGTGTCTTTTATGGCTGCTATAGCCCTGCCGATGTAGAACCCTAAAGGTTTGGTACGGTCTGTAATCTCGTTACGCCTTTCACTGCTATGCTCTTTTTGTGATTTTTCTTTGTATTTTTTCTTTTGTAACTTTACTGCTACTTCTTCTCGTGTAATGGCTCACCACATTATTACCATAAAAGTTGATCTTAAACTAACGTCTGCTTTGTTATTAATGTTTTACTTTCCTGTGTGTGTTGGTGTTTCTTTGTTTTCGATTGTTGTTCCTGTTGCTGATGTTGATGTAGCCAATGCTACCACCATCAATGCCGATATTGTTTTATGATTTCGTTCCTTTGTTTTATTATTGTTTTGTTAAACCAGCTTTAAGTCAATATTGATTTAAACGAAAATGGTCATTTAAAAAAATATCTAGTGCGAGGTTTGCTGCCGAGTGGGATATAGATTTAGCATCTCGGCAGAAAAAAACAGAACTATTTGATAATATGTGTTTTTGTACATGAGGATCTAATCCACGGCTTGCAACGAAATAGAGCCTATTCCTCACACCACAACCACCACAACCTGTGCTTGAACGTGTATCGTTAACCTAACTGTACAACCAGAGGTCCAAGAAGGTGGCAGCTCGAGGTCAGACCTATGCCAATTGAGGCCCGCTTGACGATATATTACAGCACCTATTTGACATTAAAGTTTGGTGTTAGTAAGACCACAGCATGGTCATTTGCTCAGAGAACCGTCCCATACCTTCTCTGAACTTTCTAGGGTGTTCAAGAGGATCATCAATTTCAGTAGCACATAAGTGTGTGAAAGTGAAAGGCTCTTCTTTACCATGAATTTAAAAAGTCAAAATACAGATCCGAACTTACTGATGATTATCTCCAAGCCATACTGAGGGTCTCACTTACTTCCTCCCGCAAGTCAAATGTGACTGAGCTATGCAAGGTGAAGAGTTGCTAGGTCTCTGGAAGTAAAACATAGGTAAAAGAAGCCTACAGTCTGAAGAACTATTGATGTTCTGAACTGCGATCAATTAAAAACTTAAAAGATTAGATCAGTTGTACTTTTTAAATATCTGAAACCCTCATTTTGTTGAATACTCCATGCGGCCTGAGTTCATCCAGACTCTACCTTTTGTGGCCCCTGGGTAATTTGAGTTTGAGACCCCTGGTGTAAGGACTACGTTAAGACCAGTCTTGAAAAGAACCAAGATGTTAACAAATAAAGAAGGCCACTTGGAAAATGTACTTCGACACTGTAAATAGGATGAGAGACTTTTGATAATTTAAAATGGAAATAAATTAATTGATATTGAATTATAGTTTTATTGTTGTAAAAAAAAAGTACAGTATCCCTTCAATTACCGTGGAACAGCCCATCTTTGTTGGGGAATACAATATCACATTTTCCCACTCAGAGCTAAGTATGAAGCTTTGATATATCAGAACAAAAAGAAGTCTCTTGCCTGCAATGCGCTATTTTCATAACTATAATCTCGTTCCCTCGTACATTTTTCTCAAGTATTATAGAGATACACGCGATTGCACTTCCACTTCCGGCTACGTGAAACATCTCCTTCACAACCACAACTTCCGTACTTTCCGATTTTCTGCTCCTGCCATGGCGTCTGGCAGTACCAGACGACAAACGACCTTAGCGGGTTCGGCTCTCGGGGAACTTCCTCAAAAACGGAGACGTCTTTCCTTTTTTGGTCGTCAAACTTCCCATGTCTGCCCAAATTTATGCAAAACAATGGAGTGGTCAACTGAGGAACTCACCGGGGCTATTACAAAGAGCAGGGCAGTGAGAATCATGAGGCAGAGCTCCAATGAAATCATTTCGAGAGTGAATCTGGTCGGACAGGACATCCAGCCGACTCTGACGCTGCAATGTCCATCGCAGCAAAAGGAGTCTACAATAAGAGCTGATAAGGCAAACCCAGCATCTTCGTTCAGAGTACTTGAGCCACCTTCACGTTTTGGTGAGTTCTTTATTTTCGTAAGTAAGCTTACTGTTTTAATCAAGAAGTTTTAACGCTGACTAACTGATGTTCCAAAATCCTTGACATTTTAAAGAGAAAATTGTCCACTATGGTTTATTCCATATAAGAAAGTGTATAAGTTGGTCATTTCTTACAGAATATGCCTATTGTATACAAATTCTCCTCGCTTGTGCTGTTTGTCACTGGTGGGGGTAAAGACGCACTCTAGTTCTTAAGTAAGTAAGAACCGTCACCGATATACTTTTCACAGCTTTCAGATTAAATATTGAGTTGTGTAGTGTTAATGACTGCAGATGTATTTTCCTCCTGCCACACAGAAAATGACATGAACTATGATGACCTTTCCATTTACAGCACTGTTTAATAGCAACTTGAATGCATCTAGAGAAGCGGGGAAATCGAAAGGAGTTCAGCATAGAAGACCTCGAAAACGGAAGCCACCAGTCCGTGGACAGCTTGTCGCCAGATCGATACGAAGTAAGGCTGGAAACCCATTATACAAGTACACGAAACGACACTTAGACGCAACAAAACTAGGCAACCACTGACGCTGGGGAAAGTGTCATTTAGATGTTGCTCTGTGTTAATTGATTCGAAAATAAAGGTCGCCATTGTCGCAAATGACGTCTCTCCAGTATCGCTTCGCTATTCTCGCCGTGTAGTGTGTACGGCATAGCTTTCCAGCTAAAGCTTTAGATTGATCAATTTTATAATGCTGTTATGTGCAGTTTTATAAATTCCATGTTTCCATTAACATGATCTTTGGCTTTAAATCAGTACTAACAATTCTGAAGTTTTAGGCATACTGGAAACTGTGTTTACATGACAACACATTATTCTTAACGCATTGATATGGTCATTTCGGAATTAAAATAGCTCGCCCATTATCTATATGCAAATTTACTTCACTCAGATTGTCTGTTTAGGGTTTCACAGTAACTTCAGAAAAAGAGATGATGGTAATGTGCAGTGCATTGTACAAATTAACTAATTAGTTTTTATTTATGACACATCAGAGACATAAATGTATTTTGGGCATTTATCAGTCTGAAGTTGAATAAAACGTTAGGTGGCATTGCCAGTTCTTGAGAGCAAATCTTTTAAGCTTTGTGTGTGTGTGTATCTGTGTGTATGTGTGTGTGTGTGTGTGTGTGTGTGTGTGTGTGTGTGTGTGTGTGTGTGT
>NW_004797305.1:601746-612220 GCF_000002075.1 Aplysia californica
GTGTGTGTGTGTGTGTGTGTGTGTGTGTGTTCCGTGCGTTTCATGTGAATAATCTGGAAACAAAACGAGTATCATTTGGAGATTAGGGAGTCTCTAAATAAATACTGGAATTCTAATAAAGGCTGAATATTTATTTCGCTTATGCTTTCATTCCAGCTCCGAATTCATCCTATGTCCGAAAGGCAAAATCCGGACGAATGCGAGCGAGTCCTACAGTGCATGCGAAGTCGAAGAAAAAAGCGTTAATCAAAGGACTTGGTAAGAGTAGAGTCAGAACCGTGTCAACACTGAAAAAACAAAACATATCCAACGACTTTGGAAACAAAAAATGGGTGGGCAAAACTTCACACTGTACCGAATTAGACATGCAGACTTCGAAAAGAGTAATGGGGGAGGAGTCAGCTTTGACAGACACAAAGGAGAAGAAAAGAAAGAAGCGGCGAATGAAACGAGACAAGATGAACGTTCAATCAGCGTCTCTCTTGAGCCCTGGCCTGAGTCACTCAATCTGGAAAGATATGAAAGACGACCTCAGACGATCCAGCCCTCACTCCTCTCGACGCATGCGTAAAACGCCTGTTTCTCCAGCCATAATCCAGGCTCACGCCTGTGGACCTCCTTGCCCGAGTAATGTCAGCGGACAGGATGCTCCCGTGGAGTGGCCTTCTCTAAGCGACGCATACCGTCTGAAAGGTCTGGTTAAAGACGCTGCGACAGAAATCGTTAAAAACAAACAAAGCGGTTCCGTCACTCGAATGACGAGGCAAAGGTGGGCTGATATTGTAGCTTCAAGATCAAAAGAAAAAATTCCATTTCAAGAAGTCACTAAAGATGGGAACAGCTTGCGCTTAGAACCCCCACGGCAGAATACGTGGGCGGCTGTTGCTGCTTCTTCGTATGCTAAAGCTCAAAGTCAGATACCTCCAGAAACAGCCTCAGCTTCACAAAGGGGTCCTGTAACAGAGGCGAAACCAACTGCTCTGAATGACCGCTCTTCCAGAGAGTCACTCACAAGATCAAGGCGAAGAAGAAAGAACATGTCCACTACGTATAGAGATAAACTGTTAGGAGGGTGTGTAAAAGGTAAGGGAAAACCTCAGTCCTTATCATTTTACAGAAGGCTTGCGATGGAAGGCAGGCGAGGCGCAAAAATGCGGAGGAATAAGAAGAGACAAAAGAAGAAGGCCTGTACAGCTGTTCATGACAATACGCCCTCCGACATGGCCCCTGACAAAACTGTCGTTGTCCCTAAGGTGGGTGCACGAGAGGAAGTTAACCCCGTCAAACGTAGGGAGGCCACCTCCAGAGATAACAATGGTAAGCAGGCCTGGAGTATTGACAACATGCCCGTGGTATATACTAAACCAGCCAGTAGCGTCATATCACTCAATGAACCACAGCTGAAAGTGAAGAGGCACCGCAAAGGTAACAAGAATAAATGCAATAATCGCGATTTCAGCTTGGCAGATTTTATTACTTCTGCAGCAAAGAACAAACGCAGACAAAAGGATGAAAAACCTGAGAGGAAGAATGAATCCTCCGGAAGCGACCTGTGTACTCTTCTCAGCAGTATCTCATTCCACTCTGAGAAGAACCTAGAAGACGGTGAGTGCAGCTACTCAGAGAAGCGGACAAGAAAAGAACAGAAAAGCTTGCCATGTGTAGAAAATACATCTCCGCATCAGCTCAAGAGGACGAAGCAAGCTAAACGGCACAACAAAGCAGATGGTGAGACAAAAAAGGTGTCTCTCAGATACAGGGCCTTGCTACACCGAGAAGAAGGGCGCCTTGACGTCAAAGCCGTGTCGGAAATACACACGCGAAACAAACGAGCTGAGGCCCTGTTAGGGAACAAATGCTCAAATAGAGATAAGGTGAAACTACAAAGACAAGAGCGGCAACACAGATCTCACAATGAACAGCGCTCCCCAACTCAGACATCCATTAACGTGACCAAAAATAACGAGCCTTCTCAAGCAATTAATCATTCCGAAGCTCAAGGAACGTCGAAGGACTTTACGTCCAGCTGTACAAATACTGTTAGGAAATCAAAGGCTTCTAATGACAGCGTGGAGGGTACAGGACAGATGTGTACTTCAGACAAGAGAGACGCCAACAACTCTTTCGTCCAAATGTGCAGCAACGGGGGCTCTTCGGCTTCCTTCAACCTGCTGCCCATTGCCAGCGACTTCGGTTTGTATTTTTGGGGTGAAATCAACTGTATTTTCCCAAAACAATTGAAATGGACTACGTTCAACAACCCCCGCCTCGAACGCTTTGTACCTCTATCTCGTGATCTGTTTCCCCTTTTCTCTCTCTCTCTCTCTCTCTCTCTCACACACACACACACACACACACACACACACACACACACACACACACACACTCACTCTCTCTCTCTCCCTCTCTCTCTCTCTCTCTCTCATTAACTCTGTTTATCTCTCTCATTAACTCTGTCTATCTCTCTGTCTATTTATCTATCTGCTTATCTCTTATTGTCCGTTTTCTCCTTTCTCTACTACAAATTTTTCATCTGAGTTATATCTCTTTCTCTGGTGAAAAATGGTATAGGTTTAACACCCCTATCAACACTATTAGATTATTTATACGGTGGGACCTCTGATTTTAACCTCCGATTTTGTGTAAAGTGCCTTTCCTGAGAATAAAACGTCAGACCGAGCAGAGGCTTGAACCCCCGAATTTCTTTATCTGTCTCTGCCTGTGTCGTTAAATGTCACAATAGATAGATAGATAGATAGATAGATAGATAGATAGATAGATAGATAGATAGATAGATCGCCCACTGAGAACTGTAAGAAATAATGGAGACAATGAAGATGTTGAGACGGGGACAAGAAAGGAGACATTCTGATGGAAAGCTGGACAAAAATTCAGAAAGATAGAGGCAACGCTGGTGATTTGCAGAGTTGCATAATGGCAGTGAAACACTCTCTCCTTGTGTAACTGGAAGAAACAAATCAACTTAATTTTTTGTATCCCAAAGCCGTTGAAGAGGTCCGCAATATAAATCAGGAGTCAGCGTGCAATATAGTATAAACACACTGTGAACTGTTTTTGTGTCTTCTCTTATCATTTATATCAGAAATGTATTTTGTCTATCGAACCCCCCCCCCCCCCCCCCTCGACCCCCCAAGAAAAAAATCAGTTACACAGTTACACGGTTAAAGCAAAACGCCATCGTGGACAGGCAAGCTTCTTAACTCATTAATATCAGCTGTGTGTGCGTGTGTGTGCGTGTGTGCGTGTGTGCGTGTGTGTGTGTTTATGTGTACGTGTGTGTGTGTGTGTGTGTTTGTGTGTGTGTGATGTGTGTGTGTTTATGTGTACGTGTGTGTGTTTGTGTGTGTGATGTATGTGTGTGTTTGTGTGTGTGTGTTTTGTGTGTGTGTGTGTGTGTGTGTGTGTGTGTGTGTGTGTGTGCGTGTGTGTGTGTGTGTGTCATATACAGTGTGTAGAATAACAAGGTAATGGTGGGAGTAGTGTGCTCTGGGGTTGTTGGCGTGTTATTTTGGAATAATAATATTATTTCCTACAGACGTTCCCCTCCCCCTCCACTTCCGGAGCGAGCCAGACCTGACAGTTCGCCCAGGCTTGTTACAGCTGGATGTCCAGCCTGTCCCGACCGACTGCCTGGACATAAAATGGTCAGTTGAATTGTTTCTCTTCTGAATTTGGAACAAACTTCTTTTGTATTTGAATTCAAACTTTTATTTTAGTCCATATATGCCTGGGGGGGGGGGCTTTTATTTTTGTTTCCTCTCTTGTCCGTACAGCAGGTCATTGGAGGGCGCCTCAGGTAGGTACTTTCGCCACGGTGTTTGTCTCTGTTTTGCAATTGCCATGCTCTGAAGAACCGTTAGTGTGCCCTCCAAATACAAAGCGACATAACTGCACTTTTCAATATCTTGAGGAAAAACGTGAAAAATTCTTTACGCTTATTACGTATTATTGAGACTTGTCACCTAGTTATCTTGAAACTTCTTTTTTTTAAACTACCATTTCAGATGTAGCTAAGTCATCCTACCTTTGACACAGGAAGGATATGGGCAAGACTTGTGTAACTGACAAAATTCTTTTTTAAAATTGACATTGTCCGAGACGACATCAGAAGTTCGTCTCGATATTGTCACATTCGTCGCTGTGCCTCACGACGGCAGTACAGAATATGTGTTGCTCTTCTACCTCAAAGAAAGGATGTCGGCGTCGGTAGCCTAGTGATTAGACAACTGGACCCAGAATCGTGCGAATGCGGTTTCGGAAGTCTGAGCCTCAGCTCAGCCCGATGTTGGGTCCTTGGGAAAGGCACTTTATACAAATCTCCAATTTGGCTCGTTCCTCTTGGGGATGGACGTTAAAGACCCCCCCCCCCCCTCCTTAGATGATCTAATAGTGTTGATAGCGGCTTTAAAGCTATACCATTCCATTTCATTTCAAAGGATGCAGTACATAACTTAATATAGTTTTAGTGCGAGGGCCAGTTTGGGAGCCCTCCGGCCCTGGTAACGTTGGTTAGGGCATCAGTCTATTCTGTCTAGAACTGAAGACAATACATGTCTTGATTCTCTGGGGAAAAAGCCACTCGACCGAAGCAAGTTACGTCCAACAACTTATAAATGTAATAGTAATGAAATAAAACAATACTAAGTGTCGGGGGAGGTGATATGTTATTATGAAAGTTTGTATTTCGTTGTTCGCCAGGTGGCACTCTTACCTGTTCCAGCAGACGGGGGGTGATACAGGACCAGAGGAGCCCAGTACCAGCAGCAAACGGAAGCCAATCGATTGATACTCGATTAAACCTGTTCCCTGACTGACACTCGCTGCACGTTTCTTTGAAAAGACGTAATAATTAGGGATCAAAAACAGCACTTTATGAAGACAAAAATAAAACAGTCATCTACAAAATAGTTGCATGGCGTTTTGAATGTCAAATTATTTTATTTCTTATGGTTTATCTGTTTTGTTGATTCTGCTTCTCTAAACTCCATGTGTAAAGTATGATAGTTCCTACCCTTTTTTTTCCTGAAAAGAAAAGACTCTCATATTGTCAAAGTGCCTCTTTTTACTCAAACTCAAACTTAACAAACGTACAAAGACGTTCACCATTGACATTTAGATGTCGATCTATATTTTTTAAAGCATAATCGAAACATCAAGCAGTGAAAGGAAAAAACTCTCTGCTCATAATTCAACGCATGTCCAATTACAATTGTTTCCCCAACTGTCGCCTAAGCAACCCTCGACTGTACAAAACCTGCCTTGGTCTGCGTCATAAATTAATTAATCTTGATACAATTCCCCCCCCCTCCCCTCTTCTCCATTATTGGCATGACGCCATTCAGCTTGGCTTTTAGCTCGTGTGTGTGCTGTCACATACGGGCTCATGCTGCAGTCAGTGACAGTGTCTCTATACGGCAAGATCAATTGTTCTCTTTTTAGTTCCATTTATATTTGGACACTTTTTTTTAAATTGGGTTTGCAGAGAATGTTGAGTTGACGATATTTAAAAGCAATAGTAAAGTCTTATGAGCACTTAGGAAAAAGAATACAATTGTAAGTTATTAGGTTTAATTAAGGCAACAATTCGTATTAGTACTTCAAAGAAGATGAAGTTCCATTAATTTATATCAGTTTGTTCAATTGCTAGGCTCAGCCGTTCATCTCTTGAAACGTTGCTCGCCAGGAGCAAGCGATGACGAGAGTCTGGCAAAGTGGGGTATTATGAGAATGCTATTTAAGTAACATTTTTGTGAAGAGCGAGCTAAGACTGAGATGTTCATACACGTTGTTATCAGGGCAGACAGTGGGCATACTTCAGCAGGGCGTACCCAAAGACGTGATTGGGAGGGAGAAATTGATTCAGATTTCAGAATTATTAAATAAACTATTTTATATTCACTCTTCCAGGTGCAGTTTGTCCCATATAAGTTAGGCATTCCCCCTCCCCCGCTCCCCACCTTCAGATTTACTGTTTTAGAAGCCCTGCAATATAATTAGATTATGTTTCAGCCCTTGTTCCCAAACGTTACAAAGACAGATTTGAAAGACCATGATAATTTTGGAAACTTCTTCTACGCTTTTCAAAATGGATCGTAATATTCATATCCATAATATTCCCTTGTGTCCACGGGGTGGTACCAGAACATTTGCACTTTAAGCATAGCATTTTGTCCACATTCAAGTAATAGAAACATTACAAAACAACAGAAACAAATGACCAGGTTCCATTTATTTTTAATGTCAGGTTGTGCTTTTATGTTCATATGGTCGATATTGATTTCCTACCTTCAGTTACAATGTTGGCTTTTGTTTTGGTTTCATTCCCGTTGTTGCACCGAATAGTTGCACAACAAAAAAATTAACTACACATAAAACAGAATTATATTGCAACAGGATTAAAAATCCAGTCCATTAAATTTGGATATTTCAATAAACGAAAGAGGATAAGTAACAGCGCTGTTACGTCACCTATCGGACTGTTCCGATTTTTGTGCAGGTATGTCACTGTGATGCGCTGTTCTGCTGTTCTAGCTGTTATAGTCATTTGGTTTGTTCGTTGTTTTTTGTTTTGTTTTGTTGGGGGTTTTTTGTCTGTTTTGTTGGGGGGGGGGGGTTTTGCTTTATGGTCACAGTCACAGGACTGGTGACCAGACCATTCTTGGCATTCGGTCTTCCCTCAATTTGTTTATTGATCTAAACATAGTTTTTATTTTAGTTCGAAGAGGACAAAACTGACAATTATTGTGATTGTAAGCCAACAACAAGTGAATGCTTTGGAATCATGATCATGAGAATGAGTACATTGTAGAAAGCAGTACATGTACAAATATGGTGTTGGTGATCTAGTGGTCAGGCTGTTGGGTTCGTAACTGAGAGACCATGGGTTCGAATCCTGTCAGGGGCCAACCCGGTATGTCCTTAGGAAAAGCACTTAATAAGAATGTTCCTCTCTTTACCGGTGGGAACTGGTACCCGGCTTTAGACGGTGAAAGATCTTGTCACGAATAGTATTTAACTAGTTTGGGCGCTTAAACTGCTATTTGAGCTGTATGCTTCTCGGGAAGACGAAAAAATTTCCGGGTGTTCTTGAGTTTACTTGGGTAAAGATAGTATTATTAGCAATCAATAGAGCATAGATATGCACTATATAACTGCAATTATTTTTTTATCATTATTGCTTATCAGTGCCCAGTGCCCACTGAGACTAAACCCCTATGATTGCCAGAACTGCATTATAATCATCTCTATCTCTATTATATTATTATTATTAATAATAATAATAATAATAATAATAATAATAATAATAATAATAATAATAATAATAATAATAATAATAATAATAATAATAATGATAATAATAATAAATAGCATTTGTATAGCGCATATCCCCGCTCAACAGCAGGCTCTATGCGCTTTACACTATATTATTACCCCAGAAGACCATAGAACACTCAGAAACATTCTCAGCTTCCCGGGAAGCATACAGTGCAATCAGCCGAATAAGCGCTCAAACACTAACAATCTGACAAGATCTTTCGCTGTCTATAGCCGGGTGCCCATTCCCACCTGGGTGAAGTGAGGATAATTCGTGTAAAGTGCCTTTCCCAAGGACACAACGTCGGGCCCCTGAAGGGATTCGAACCCTCGACCTTACGGTTGCGAGTCCGAGAGCCTAACCACAAGGCCACCGACGTGAAAGTTCGTTACTTTGGCCACCTAAAAGTTCCAAACCATTTAACTTTCGAATTTGACTAATTTAATGGTGGTTCAGAATCATTTAAAGGGTGCACATTTTTTTTTTGAGGAGTCTGAATTGTAGTTTAATTTTCAGTTTATCATTAGTTTCATTTAGATCTAATTTTTGGAAAGTCTGTCTTCTAAGACGCCATTGTAAACAAGTGAGATTTCCGTTTACTAGCCGTGCGCACTGCTTCCACATCTTTGAAATCCAGGAGTGTACAACCACGAAAGCGAAATAGAGAATCAATCTATACATCTATTATAAATTTGGCAACTTGGAAACACATGTGTCACTTTTTCCATAAAACTAAAACAGCTACGGAGTTGAAAGTTGGCAAGTACCTGCAAAAAAATAGACAGGTTCCCCATGACGGAGCCCGATTTTTTATCTATTCTTTTCCTGAATTTAGAAAAATATATTTGACAAAAAGTTCCCGTCCATCTTTGGCCTTTGTGATTATTCCATTGAGAAACGAAACAAATCTGCGTATCTGTTCTTCACATCGGATGTGTCGAAAGTGATATTTCGCGAGGCGCATTTTTCTTTGAGAGAACAGATCTAGACCTTCTAATTTGTTTGCATCCCTCAAGATTTGTTTCTCCTCTAACTGGGTCCCCTTTCGATGAAAGGAATGATCGGTGCATTAACATCAACCAAAAGTCATTGGCCTTCTATATTTACACTCTACTGGAATGGAGCAATAAATCTTGAAAGAAAAGTGACACATTCATGTGCTTCCAAGTTGCCAAATATATAATAGATGTAGACTCTATAGGTTGATTCTCTATTCCGCTTTCGTGGTTGTACACTCCAGAATTTCAAAGGTGTGGAACCAATGCGCACTAGTGAACGGAAACCTCACTTCCGGTTGTTGTTTTTTAATGAGACTGTGAAATTGTTGATCGAGAGCAAGTCGAAAGTTAGCCTAGGCCTAGAACTCTGTGTAGACGAAACTAAACATTTTGGAAAAATCTGGGAAAGCAGTTTGCGTGGATTTTTTAAAGTTAGGTCCTAGCCACATGGATGCTGTGAACGCCTGCAAAGTTTCAAAGGTGTGGGTTAGGCTATAAGGAAGGAGTTTATGCAGAAAGCCTCCCAAGTCCACTTTTATATATATATATATATATATATATCTATATATCTATCTATCTATCTATCTATCTATCTATATATATATATATATATATATATATATATATATATATATATATATATTAATAGATTCCAGTAGGGTGTAAATGTAGAAGGCTAATGACTTTGAGTTATGTTAATGCACCGATCAATCCTTTCATCGAAAGGGGGCCCAGCTAGTATATTATTTGTGAAAGTTCGCCACTTTGGCCGCCTAAAAATTCCGAAACACTTAATTTTCGAATTTGAAAAAATTAATATTGGTTCAAAATCATTCGAAGGGTGCACAGTTTTATTGAGGAGCTTGAAGTCACTGTAGTTTAATTTTTAGTTTTTCATTAGTTTCGGTTAGATCTAATCTTGGGAAAGTCCGTCTTCTAAAACATCATTGTAAACAAGTGAGGTTTCCGTTCACTAGCCGTGCGCATTGCTTCCACACCTTTGAAATTCTGGAGTGTACAACCACGAAAGCGGAATAGAGAATCAATCTATACACCTATTATATATTTGGCAACTTAGGAACACATGTATCGCTTTTCCCATAAACTACGACAGCCACAGAGTTGAAAGTTGGCAAGTACCTGCAAAAAGATTGATAGGTCCACATGACGGAGCCTGATTTCTGATTTATTCATTTCCTGAATTTAGACAAATATATTTGACAAAATGTTCACGTCCTTTGTTGGCCTTTGTGATTATTCCACTGAGGAACGAAGCAAATCTGCGTAGCTGTCCTTCTCATCGGAAGTGCCAGATTTGATTTTTTGCGCATTTTGTTTTGAGAATATAGATCTAGACCTTCTAATTTTATGCAGAGTGCACATATAGTAGGCCAATGACTTTCAGTTGATGTTAATGCACCGATCATTCCTTTCATCGAAAGGGGGCCCTGCTAGTATATTATACTAATGGAGGTAACTAAAGATGTTATAAACCAACCGGCTCGGGAACTGAATGATATTGAACAGTTGTGACAACACTAAAAAGCAAAGTGCAGTCAACTATCTGTAGTCTTTAGTTTACAGTAATATTCGTATATTTTTGTTATCTTTGTGACTTTTCAACCAGTCGTATAACGTATAACTGGAATCCGTAAATCTTTTACTTTTAGTCAGGATAACAACCTAAGAAATGAACGGAACATTTTATTTTCTCCTCACTTCGTTACACGGCCGCTGGACATGTCTTTGGTGTGCACAACTTGAGATTCGCATGTAAACCGTTTCTTCACATACATCTCTGATTTTGTAGAAAAAGGAGTGTGTCATCGGTAGTAATAATAGTGGTAAGTGTCCCCGCCTGTCAAGCGTGAGACAGCGGTTTGATTCCCGGTCAGGAAGGGTGGTTTTTTTGTGTTTTTTTTTTTTTGGGGGGGGGGGGGAGGGGGGAGTTGTGTTTTTATGTGTGTGTGTGTGTGTGTGTGTGTGTGTGTGTGTGTGTGTGTGTGTTTTTGTAAAGAAGATAGGGAAACAGAAGAGGCAGATGGAGAAGAAGAAGAAGAAGAAGAAGAAGAAGAAGAAGAAGAAAGAACTACAACAACAACAACAACAAGATGAATAAGGACAACACCATCATCAACAG
>NW_004797305.1:614723-621913 GCF_000002075.1 Aplysia californica
GAGCAGGAAAGGAGGTGAAAGGAGATAATTTTAGAGAAGAAAATTTTTCGGTCGCTACCCAGATTCTAACCCTGGACCTTTGAATGAGAGGCCAACACCTTAACCTCAAGGCCACGAAAGCCCCCCTACTAAAAATGGATTTGGCACGGCCACCTAATCCAGTCCGGTGTCGACACTGGCCTCCAGCAGGCTGATTATGGCCTTTTAAGTCGCTTGACTGTTGTAATGAATAATAAAACAAGGCTATGCCTACCTTCTTGGCAAGCTGGCCATTGAAGCGTGTATTGGTATACCTACTGTAATATTATAGTATCAGATTACTCAACCGTTTTTCTTTTTCAATCTAATCTTGTGTGTGTTATGTATTATCTGTCTCGGGATTTTTGCAGCTCTCAGATCTGCTGCTAGATACAAACCAGACACATGGTTTAGCCTGTAGTTTGTAGTCTAGTAGAGTTGTGACCCAAGTTATGTTTGAGAGCGGGGTTAAAAAGGAAAAAAAACGGGCGTTTCAGCAAGCAGTAATCACATCACAGAATTGGGAAATGAACAAGAGGTGTTATGAGCCATCCAAGAGCATGTAACTGGAGGAAAGTCTAATAAAAATGTATTATCTCACATGAAAACATGTCTAATGTCTTGGACATCAGAGATTACTCACTTCCACAACCCTGGATAGGCACCAGGCGTATGAAACCGTGATTACAAGTCACACATTGAGTTCTGTTGATATTATACTGGGCTACTGTGAGGATTGAATTCTAGAACACCTGTTCTCCTCAGCCGTCCCCTATGGACAGCTCCCACTATCTACATAATTCAACAACACAAAAAACAGTCACTGCAGTGGAACCCACAGGGAGCACGAGGCAGAGGTAGGCAACGGGAAATGTGGAGGAGATGCGTGGAAAGGGACATGAGCGAGATGAAGCTCACTTGGAACGAGCTTAGAAGGGTGGCCCAGGACGGAGATAAATGGAAGAAGCGTGTATGTGGCCTATACCCTGCCAGGGGTGAAAGGCAGTGATGCCGATGATAATGGTGAGGATAATCTTCTTTCGAATCCCCGGTGTAGCGTTGTTAGGGATGTTATCAAGGCTTTCTGCCTCCTTGATTCCATTTTAGATGGATGTTAAATACGGAAGTCCCGCCTAACTGTGTTGAAAGGGGCTTAAGACACTCACTGCTGCTTCACATCTATTCGACACCGATAGTAGGACGTGATAAGTAGAATACATTGGGGCTGCAGTGGTTGTGTGGTTAGTGAGCTCAGGTCTGCAATAATGCCAAGCGTTTGTCGGTGACTCGACGTTATTTTTTGTTGTTGTTGTAATTGTTGTTGTCTTGCTTTTGTTTTTGTGAGGGTTTCACGGCGCTCACAACTGGATAAGGTCATTTGAGCGTGCAGGAGACATTACACATTTTCAGTCTTCTTAGTATGAATTAATTTTGAATTTTGTCGGGTGGCAGCTGAAGCCTACAGTTATCGATTTTGGACCACCGCGGTATCTTTAACGTGTGCAACTTGCACTTAGGACTTCCATTATTTTTCGCTCTTATCCTGGAAGGCTAGGTGTTAGATCTTACCTACCCTAAGAGAGGGATGTGGCTGAAAGACAGCAGTACTAGTAAGAAGGGGCCAAGCAGTAGAAAGACTGCAGAAAGAATCAGGGGCCCAGAGGAGGGGGCAAAGGAGGTAAGGGGTGGGGACAGAAAATGGAGGCGAAAGCAAACTATTGAACATGGTTAGAGAGCAGGAAAGGAGGTGAAACATTTTAGAGAATAAATGTTTACATCGCTGTCAGGCTTCGAACCCGGAACCTTTTGAATGAGAGGCCAACACCGTAGCCTCTGGACCACGTGAGCCCCCGCCCCAAACACGGCGTTTGAGTGGGTCGTCACTTGGATGTGTTCTTGAACAAGATACGATAACCTTAGCTCTAAAAGCAAGGCGCTACACAATGACAACTAGCTATGGTATGTGCATTTTCTATGTTTGCGGCAGTGTGTGTAATAGGCTACATGCATTTATGTATTAATGTATTTGTGTTTTATGTACACCACTGTAAAATATATTTCCCAAGTGGATTAACAAAGTAGAGTTTATTTGTTTATTTTACGCTAGGAAACGTAATCCAGCAGGTTCAATCTCTAGTATACTATTAAAGGACGTGTTGTCCCTGGGATCACAATCGTCCCTGTATTTTCTGCAGTTCATGCAGTTGAAAGCGATTAACAGAGCAATCGACAGGGGCAGTGTGTAAATACCAACCTTTGAACAAGGCACAGGTCGCCAGGCAGTGTTTCCCTTGAGAGATGAGACAGTAAAATAGTAATTCCAAAAGGTTTTATTGTAAATTAGTCTAAAGTAGCGAGCGCTTTGCATTGAACGGCCTACAAAATTATTAAGCATCACTTAATCACACTCACAAACCGTGGTTCCTGACGTTTATCCTGCTATGCACCGCCCGCCCCTTCCCCTACTTCTGCAATATCGAGTTACCGAGAGAAGGTTTTTCCATGGCTGAAACTAATTTTGGCAAATAAATTATGCGATCCTGTGAGTTGAACTACGGCGACGGCGTGGATATTGATCTCCGGAAGGTAGAGTGGTCACAGAACTGATCGCTGGCTGGGGCCTAATAGCCTGTGTGCCGTGCGGTCTAGAAATGAGAAGCACAGGCTAAAAGAGTCTCGACAACGAAGAATCGTTAAGAAGCTCAGGGAGCTCGCAGTAAGTAAGCCAGGATCCTTCGTTGCGAAATTGTAGTCCAATAAGTATGCCACTGACCGGGCGATAAAGTTGTGAGAACTTTCACCGCAGATGCCAACGTCTGGAACTGTTTCTCAGTGCAAACCGTTGCATGTGGATCTACAGAGATTATAGAAGACGAAAGGGGAAAAGTAAAAGGTGACCAAGCGATTAGAAGCCGACTAGTTCATCACTCTGATCTCTGATTTCTTCGGGATACAATCCGTCTCTGCTATTGACAGCACCTTCGGTACGCCAATGGATTAGTAATAATGTATCAAAACATTTTTTTTAATGTGGTGACAGATTTTTGGATTCCTACACAACGACAGTATATATACATTAGTGTTTCTTGTGTTAAACTCTTCTGATGTTTTATGTTAATATACTATAAAATGCATAGAGCTTGCTGTCGAGTGGGGGTATGCGCTATACAAATGCTTATTATTATTATTATTATTATTATTATTATTATTATTATTATTATTATTATTGTTATTATTATTATTATTATTACTATTAATATTATTATTATTATTTATTATCATTATCATTATTATTATTATTATTATTATTATTATTATCATTATTATTATTAAATTATAATTGTTATTATTATTATTATTGTTATTTTTTATTATTATTATCATAATCGTGCTAGATTTTCTTTTGCCGGGAATACAAGGAAAGTGGACAAGATCAAACGAATCGGAGACCACTCGGTTTGTTTTTTTAATTTCTTTTATGTCTGTCGGTCATTCTGTTTTCGTTAGCTTTATCTGTATTTCAGAGGGTGCTGCAGTTCTACAATTCATGATACCTTCATTAACTTTTTTTGTTGGGTAATGGGCGCTCTGGTGCTCCTCCTTTTTATTTTTTGTACCTGCCTATTGTCCTACTCTGTTCCTTGGGATTGTGGCAGAGTGCGTTCTAAGACACCGTAACTAAGACACCGTAAATCACAATAATTTCATATGAACATAGAGTTGTTCTACAGCAGAGGGCCCCAAACTAGGTCTAAGGCCCCCGGGCCAGATCTAACCCGCAAGATCAGTTCGTCAGGCCCACCGTCATGCCACCATGCAGCCATGTGTGGCTTTTTTTTAGCGTGCTCGATCAGGATTAAGCCACCATTCCATTTAACTATCATCATCATCATCCAGTGCCAAATCTGCGACAGACATCGGCGATCATGGTTCTCCATTCATCTCTTTGCTCGGATGCTCTAAAAAAAGCTACGGTTCCCTGATCTTTCCCTGCTACCCATTTGTTTAGGTTCCCTAACTA
The DNA here is from genome assembly GCF_000002075.1 of Aplysia californica. Classification (NCBI taxonomy): domain Eukaryota; kingdom Metazoa; phylum Mollusca; class Gastropoda; order Aplysiida; family Aplysiidae; genus Aplysia; species Aplysia californica. The sequence goes on from NW_004797305.1 coordinate 618,763, forward strand.
TGTTGTTCTGAGCCTATCCCTGCCTCGCCTGCCAGTGAGAGCTAGATGTTTAAGACCCTTATATCTATTCAGGTGTCCCAAAAACTGCATTTGTCGTCTCCTGATTGTTTTTAACATTGGGCGTCCCACGTGGGCTTCATCAAGCACTACCTCCTTTGATTTCTTTTCCTTCCAGGATACTCTAAGCAGTCTCCTAAGAAACCACATTTCTGTTGCTTCTATTTCATTGAACTATACTCTGCAAATAAAACATGTTTTCACTGACTTCATAACCTCCAGGGGCTTTGAACATCTTGCTCTCACTGGAAATATAGAAGGCGAACGGGGGCAGGGGCAGACCACAGAAACTTATTTGGAAAAAACTGAAAGGATGGATAACGATAATGAGTTGTTTTATTTAGAGCATTCGAGCGGATGATTGTTTCATAACGGGCACTTTATGATGATGGTAATTTCCAACCAATTATACTCTTTTTTACCTTCAATTTAAATGTGAACAATTTATCATTCAACACGTCTGCCACAAACAGGAGTTCCCCCATACGTCCCGGTCGCATAAACCTTTGGATTCCGCTAATGAGGATTGGTGTCTTTTGTGTGTGTGTGTATTTTGTATTATTGTGTAGGGAAAAATCAAAAGGTTGCTTATCTTCATCTTTTTTATACATATTGAATTATTATGTATTGTACAAAATAGCTGTCCAACCGAGTAATAGGAGGAGGGAGAGGAGGAAGAGGATGAGGATGGGGATGAGGAGGAGGAGGAAGAGGAGGAGGAGGATGGTGAGGAGGAGGAGGAGAAGGATGAGGAGGGGGGAGGAGGAGGAGGAGGAGGAGAAGGAGGTGGAAGAAGAAAAGACGGAGGAGGAGGAGGAGGAGGAGGGGAGGAGGAGGGGGAGGAGGAGGAGGAGGAGGAGGAGGAGGAGGAGGAGGAGGAGGAGGAGGAGGAGGAGGAGGAGGAGGAACAGAAGAGGCGAAGAGAAAAAAATAAGAAGCTGAGAAGGAGCAGAAAGAGAAGAAAAAAATTAAAAGGAAAATATTTTATACTTGCAGGTTCTGCTCTTGTTCTGAGTCGAATCTACATTGAAACATGGGGGACATGAAGCATCAGAACAGTGTGCTTGCTGCAATAATGGAAAAAGAAAAGGTAGTGCAAATGTATATTCTCAGGATCTTATGGGTGTGTCTTGGGTCTTTTTCGTCTTTCGAACTGGTCAGAGGCACATCCCCCCTCCCCCATCTGTCTGTCTCTCGGTCTGTCTGTCCGTCTGTCTGTCCTCTCTTTCTCCCTCTCTTCCCCCCCCCCCCCACCCTCTCTCTCTCTCTCTCTCTCTCTCTCTCTATATATATATATATATATATATATATATATATATATATATATATATATATGTATGTATATATATATATATATATATTTAGGAAATGTTTTAATCAAGGCGCCTTATGCAACGGGATGACTGTTGAGGTGATGCGTTCGTTTCTTGCGAATGTTTCAAGAAAAAGAAAACTGCCACCAATTAAATAATTACGCAAAATGGATAATCGAAAAACACCTTAGAGGTTCAGAAAAAACTGCATCTTTGAAATTTGATTTTGTTCAGTATCTGGCGCTGTATTGTTATATAGCATAGTACGAAAACAGGTGCTTTTGAAGAGATACTGAGAGAGAAAACAATTTCATACCAGTACAAATTATTTACATGAGAATGTTGTACTACGTTAAAATCTAGCAGATCTATCGTTGATTTTAAAAAACGTTTATACGCTTCTGAATTGTTACCAACTGTACTACACAATATGTAATAATATAATATAATATAATATAATATAATATAATATAATATAATATAATATAATATAATATAATATAATATAATATAATATAATATAATATAATATAATATAATATAATACAAAATAGTATAATTATAATATATAATATAATATAATGTAATGTAATTTAATATGCTAAAATATATTATAATGTAACCTATAAGCTACATATTATATTTGTGAAAGTTCGTCACTTTGGCCGCTTAAAACTTCCGAACCACTTAGCTTCCGAATTTGAGAAAATTAATGATGGTTCAGAATCATTTAAATGGTGCACAGTTTCATTGGGGAGCCTGAAATCACTGTAGTTTAATTTTCAGTTTTTCATTAGTATCGTTTAGATCTAATCTTGGGAAAGTCCGTCTTCTAAGACGCCATTGTAAACAAGTGAAGTTTCCGTTCACTAGCCGTGCGCACTGTTCCACACCTTTGAAATTCTGGAGTGTACAACCACAAAAGACGAATAGATAATCAATCTATACATTTATTATATTATTTGGCAACTTGGAAACACATATGTCCCTTTTCTCTCAAGATTTATTGCTCCATTCCAGTAGAGTGTAAATATAGTAGGCCAATGACTTTCAGTTGATGTTAATGCACCGATCATTCCTTTCATCGAAAGGGGGCCCAGCTAGTGCAGTATAATGTAAAATAATGTAATATAATGAAATGTCCATGTCTACTTTTCCAGAGGAAAGTGATGATCAAAAGCGTGTTTTTGAAGATAGAAGACATCGACACAATACAGGAGACTTTCAGTGGACTTGTCTTCGTCAAGGCACGCTGGCGTGAGCCCTTGCTGGACAGTTCTACCTCCAGGGTGAGTTTACTCGAGACTAGACCCGCACCTTTAGGAGGAAGGGGGGGGGGTACACCTGAGGGCTATCTCTCTTATTTGTGGATCCAATTTTACCAAGTTTCGCACATATTATTATAATAACAAACATAGCGAGGAGTCTTCAAATCCGGAATCAAATTTTAGGGGGGAAAAATTCATTGACATGGAGACAGGGGCCAAATGGGATTTTGTTGACATGTCTTATACAGTTAATGCCTTACTTATTTTCTATGGAAATAGTTCGTTATTTTGCTTGAATTTTAGCAATCAATAATTCTACGAAATGGTAGTTTCCAAGGTTGAAAAAAAAACCCACAGCAGTGAAAGTCCACACTCCAGACGCCACCAACCAATTTCTATTCCATATATTGAAATAGACTAGTTTATAATGTTACATTTTCTTATCATTCGGTGAAAATTTCATGAAGATGGGGGAAAATCAGCAGAATTATTCAAAAAAGTGTGTGTGTGTAT
>NW_004797305.1:623287-625099 GCF_000002075.1 Aplysia californica
TCTCTCTCTCTCTCTCTCTCTCTCTCTCTCTCCCTCTCTCATACACACACACGCACGCATACACGCACGCGCGCACGCATACACACACACACACACACACACACACACACACATACACTCACACACACACATACACACACAAACACCCTCACTTACACACGACACATACGCCCACAGAGCGTTTGTGGTGCGGTACATTGACACATAGTCGTGGGAATGTTTTGTTTTATTGTGTCTGAAACTTTAGCTATCGTTCTACAATGAATACAAGACGGTACAAGAATACACAGACAATTTTTAAATATTTATTTTAAAGAAAACATTGACTTTTTTCCGATTGATGTCACATCGTACTGAATTTCATTAAGAACATCTTGAATATTTAAATTCCCAGTTAATTAGGTCTTACAGCCTCCTGCCTGTGTTCCCTTCCATTTAGGACTTGTCTCTACTCATCACATCCAACCACCAAGAAAATGAGGTCGACTTGGAAGAGGATCAAGAAGATATCAGCAATGTCGTCACTCAAAGTTTTGTGGACGAATCTGAATGGCACCTCAAGAAATTTGTGCAATGTGAACCAAGAGTACGCTTTCATTATTTTTGTTTTATCTATCATACGTCATAGCAGCGACTTCACTACACTTATTCAGCTTACATTACATTATTTTTTTTATCAAATGCACGTCTGGTGTTTTCAAAATATGCCACATTGTAACTTCAAATGTAACACAGTAACTCCAAATTACACCTTGCAACTTCAAGAGCCCTGTTGTAGCCTAAAAAATATAAACATAGAATGTTCAAATGTGAACAAACTTCAAATATAAGAAAATCACCAGCCAATCGCCACATAATAGCTTCAAATACAACACCGTATAAAAGGTGAAGGTATATGCAAAAATGATGAAAGGCTGATAATAATACAAGGTAAACAAACCTTTAGTTTAGTACTTTGAAAATTTGTGTGAAAATGCCTTCCTTTGCGAAACAGGCAGATAGGCTCCTGGCGGCTGCCTCCATCTTAGTACGTGTGAAGTTAAGGGGGGAGGGGGGGGCTACACCCCCAAAGTCAAAATTCGGCTCAAAATTATGGAATTTGAGCTGTAGGCATTTTTAGCTTCCTCAGCCTCTCCTACAACTATTTCATCACATAAGAACCCCCAAAAACCGTATTTTTTCCCATACTGGGCATGTTTGTCACCGTCATTTCCCCATAAAGGCAGTATTTTATTTTTCTTTATCGGCCGTTTTCTCAAAACGCGACTTTTCTCAATACTTTTTTGAATAACTCCACCATTTTTTATCCAATCTTCATGAAATTTTTACAGAATGAAGAGAAGATATAATACTAAAAACTTGTCTGTTGAATTTTTTATATATGAATAGATTTTTGTTGGTGGTGTCTGGAGTGTGAATTTTTACGGATTTTTTAAAGAAAACTTGAATGCTACCTCAGGAAAAAATTCATTAAAAATTTTCTAATTCGTTTAAGAAAAAAACAACCAACAAATTTTTTAATCTAATGCTTGTAAACGCGCATGCAAAAAAATATTCAATTTCCAAGAGCAATAAGCACGGTATTCATTACGTAAAACATGTCAACAAAATCCAATATGGCCGCCGTATCCATGGAAACGAAACTTTTTCTCAAATTTGATTGCGGATTTACAGACTCCTTACTATGCTTGTTATATGTGTGAAAATTGGTAAAATTCGGTCCTGTAATAAGCGAGATAGCCTTCAGGTGTAAACCCCCCCCCCCTCCCCTTAAGCGTGCAAACTCCATGAAATCCCCAGCCCTCTCGTGTG
>NW_004797305.1:628140-633113 GCF_000002075.1 Aplysia californica
TGTGTGTGTGTGTGTGTGTGTGTGTGTGTGTGTGTGTGTGTGTGTGTGTGTCAGTGTGTTTTTTGTGTGAGTGTATGTGTGTATGTGTGTATGTGTGTAAAAGACAGACAGACAGACAGACAGACAGACAGACAGACAGACAGACAGACAGACAGATAGACAGACAGACAGACAGACAGAGAGGTGAGTACGCCCTGAGAGCACTAACACTAAAAGAGCCCGACTTCGTTGAAAGTTTGTTAATAATTATGTTGCTGTCCTTGGATTTTTTTTAAAAATCAGTTTGTTCTTTTGATTGCCTGTTTATGTGTTGATTAATTTTAATATTAATTCAATCCCTTTCCAAGACGGATAATTAGACCATGTCAATGAAATAGAAGCTAAAAGAAAATGAAGCAATATTTATATTAAGTATATTGCATACGTTAAAATTAAACCCGAAAAGGAAATACCTCTTGCGTTCATCTGTGCAAAGATGTCCTCCTCCTCCTCTTCTTCTTCTTCTTCTTCTTCTTCTTCTTCTTCTTCTTCTTCTTCTTCTTCTTCTTCAATTTTCGTTCATGTTTTCGAGCAGGACCGTTATATCCTGGGCTCCATGATATTCCTGTTCCTGGTGGCAGTCTGGCACGGCGTCATCACAAGACTGGACCACAACGCTTCTGACGAGATAGACATGTACGCCTTTATCGCCTTCATCATATTGTATGTGGTACTTCACGTCGTATTCCTCGTCGCCATGATGATTCGGGTAAGTGATATCTGGTGGCTGGTTTTCCTTGTTTACTTTAGTTTATCCTTCCTCTTGAGTTAGCAGATGTCTACAGGATGTGCAATTTTCGGTCAATGGCTTTGAGGATAGCTTCTGTAAACAATGTTTTTTTTTTTTTTAAATTTAAGTTAACGCTGTGCAGCCAAGTTTTCGATGGTCTGCCCCTGCGCTTGAATTCTGGTTTTCCTTTTTTATGAAGTCTTTAAAACGTTTGTTTGCTCTAAGTCTGAGACAACTTAGCCTGTTGTCATGACCTGAACTAGATCTAGGTGATTCCGGTAAGCATCGTAATAATAATATTATACTCTATAATTGTTCTACCATAAATCATCGCTCGACTGTGAAATGCATAAATTTCAACTTCCCTGTTCTAAGTCTGGTTTTTGCTTCTAATTCCAAAAAGTCTCTGGATTCCAGCTGGTAGACGTGAGTCAAAATTGCTTATAATTAATATAGCAAAAAGAAATAAATCGAAAAGAAAATACAGTACTTGTACCGCTGAGACTGATCCCAGTTGGAAGTTCGGATTACAGATTATGGAAATGCTTATTTGGTTTACATGGCCTAAACAATATTACTCTAAAGTAATACAGAGGTTACGCCAGCGACACAGATACACAAAATTTCATCAAAAACTACGTACTATACGGTATATTCTCCAGACGTGTTGGTTGTCACTCGGTAGGGTTTGACATCATTCTTGAGTCTAGACCCATTGGTACAACCACTCGACAACTTGAGTCGTAGCCTCTATGGGTCCGATGGTAGCCTTTTTTTTCGGGGGGGGGGGGGGGGGGAGGGGTCGGCATTTTTGTCAAGACTGTACCTTCAGTTTTCTTCCCAGGCCTATCTCCGAACGTTGTCAGAATGGAGCTCAGTTTTTTCTCCTTGGCTTTTCTGTCCAACCCTGTTTATGTAATATTAGTTCATAACTTCCTACTTTGACATCTCATGTGAATTTATCAACAAGTTCCACAAGTGATAGTTCTGCTTGCAATGGTCTTTGTTCTAATAATAGTTTGACGGCACTTGCAACAAAATTAGGTCATAGAAGTGCTAAAGATTAGAGGTGTTACAAGAAAGTAACACCCAAAAAATGGAGAACAGATGAAGTCAATAGATGATGTTTGATATGAAAGAACGACCAAACCACATCAGAGAGCATCCGCTAACCACCTACTGCAATGGTCTGAAACTCTAAACAACTATAACTGACTTAGTAACTAACTACATGTATACCTTATATGTCTGACTATTAGTAATTATTCTGTGGACCTCTCTTCCCCCAGGGTTTCAGCAGACGCCGCGACGTTCACAAAAGGGAACAAGAGTATTTGGTAAGCATATATCACCTGCATAATATTATACGATCATGTTTACACTTTAAAAGGGTAGCATACCAAGAGGGTTTCCCAATGCCTTCCATTTTTTGCAAGCTACTCATGGAAAAGTTCTCTTCAAACAAACGTTTGACTTTATTCGTGTTAGATCTGGATCTATGCCTAACATTCTTTGTCGTCCTTCTTCTGGTTTATTTATTTTGTTTTGTTTTTAGTGGGGAAAGGGCGGACATTGAGACATGAATGAGTTGGAAATGTTTTTGCTTTGGATACCCATAGGTTTTGATAGGTGATGGTGGATTATTGTTATGGCTTTTTAAAGAGGGGGGTGATAGGGGGTAGGAGTCGGTTTTTTTGTGTTGTTGGTTTTAACATATGGGGGGGGGGGGCTTCTTTTTTTCACGACAAGATGCGTGTAGAGACTAGGTCTCTCGAGTCGAAGCAAATGGTCCAGAATACGATTCTAGCACAAGAAAGAGACATTAATAAGGCAGGGATAGGCTAATATTATGAGCATAGCCTAATTACTCTCTCTCTCTCTCTCTTTCTCTCTCTCTCTCTCTCTCTCTCTCTCTCTCTCTCTCTCTCTCTCTCTCTTTCGTTGGAACTAGTCTTTCGTTGGTACTTGTAACTTTAAGTACAAAACTAAAAGGCTACCAGAGTGCATCATTATAGTTTTCCTTTTGCCTGGTTACAGAAACGTCTTGCTGCGGCCGGGACTGCCATGCCCCCGACAACACGAAGGAAAAGACGCCCGTTCTTACACCGCCAGTCGCGGATCGGGATGAACGCCTGAGACTGAGTGATGACCGTTCTTTTCTTCTTTTCTTTTTCTGTCCCTTTCTCGCATAATTCTTAGTGCAATCTTGTTTCGTTTTGTTTTTTAATTCTGTTATTAAAGACACTGTTACTGTACAATCGTAATCAATACTTGGAAAATATAATTTTTTGACAAGTTTAAATAAGTAAATTCGAGTTCCAGCACATACTTTTGAGTCTAAAAAGTAAGTTTGGGTAGGCCTACTCGGTATTCAAAAATAGATACATCTAGATCTCGTTCTGTAGAGAATATTCACATTTCGCTGACTGAAAATACTTCAGTTCAAGATATTTATTATATAGCCTACATTCGTACAGTATTAACTTCCTTCACCTCCACCTGTCCGGTAGTCTGGCTGACGTTAGGACACCATTGTAGATTTTGCAACCAGCTCCTGCCATAGTTCACGATTTTCAGCTTTCCTAAGTGAATTTTCTACTCACTGTCAGTCCACTCTTTGACCATTGATGCTGTCTCCCCACCAAGGAGTGGGCTGGCAGTGACTGAGAACATCACCGACTGGAGCACGATTGAGGAAGAAAGTAAACATTGTTGGACGCCATAATGACTGTTGTCCTACTACACAAAATTGTGTGTCCACAAATTCTTCGAGGGTAGACTGAAAACATGTTGTTTTGTTTTTTTAAAGAAGTACCCCCCCCCCCCTCCCTTTTCGAACTGCTTGCTGCTTATCCTAAAAAGTCAATGACAAAAAAATTAGCAGCACATCTACTGGTTCTTCAGAGGCTATTTAACGCTGCTTAACCTTTAAAAAAAATATTGTTTTAAATTATCAGCACATCCACTGGTTCTTCAGAGGCTATTTTCTAAAGCCACACCCACAGCGGCAAAATGCAGACATCCAGCGCGCTCATGACCTAATGCAGTTGCGAGCGCCGTAAAACCCAATACTAAACTAAAAAGCAGACATCCTACATGACATAAAGAGCGTCAATAAGATCATAAAACATTGACAATACAACAGGGAGATTTCACAGCCTAACGACCACAAACATACAGTTCTAGACAGACCAATCACTAGGCCGACTGCAGTTACAAAATGATTTTCAGATTCAGTAGAGAGAAGAACATGGATACGATAACAGTCATAACTTAGTGCAGGAAAAAATAAAAGCAGATATCAGACAGAACAACATAGGGAAGGAAAAGTAAAATATTATGTACAAGAAGTGCTCACCAATAAATTGCGCCTTATAAGTCCCATATCAGCTGTTTATATTTACGAAAGGTGTATGTTTGCATGGTAAAGGTGAAACCGAGGCAGATGTGAAAGCAAGAACCGCCTAGGCAAGGTCAGAATTCAATCAATTATCGAAAGTCTTGAAAGCAAGCAACATCTCACTGTGCACCAAGATTGGGCTCTTTATCTCCAATGTCAAGTCTGTGCTCTTCTACGGCTGCGAAACTTGGAAGACAACAAAGACACTGAATAAAGTCCAGACTTTATCAACGAATGTATGAGGAGTATCCTGCGAATTAAGTGGCAGGATAGAATAAGAAATGAAGAGCTGTGGGAAAGGACAGGACATAGGGATAGATCTATATAGAAGTAGAAATAGGACTAAGAGCCGGGGTCCACAGCGTCAGCACTCACGCTTCATCACAAAGTACGTACGTTAACGTAGCGGCTAGCCCGTGTCCACAGCGTCCTCACAAGTACGGTAATTTTTTTTGCGCACCAGACCTAGATCTAAATCTAGAGAAATGGCGTTAACAAGGGAGAATAATTTTTTTTTATGGTGGTAGTTGAAGAGGAGGTACATGTATATGCAAGGCCACCGCCGATTTTGGGTACATCCCATATTCAAAGAACGAGGCAAAACAGGAGAATTTAGAATGTTGCACCAAATTCTTGATGATATCGAAACATGCTAAGCATATTTTCGCTAGACGAAGGCAAGCTTTCAAAGCCTTTTGGAATTATGTGGACTACATATTCAAAAGGGTGACCTTATTTAGGCCACATATGGCCTAAATAAGCTAAACCCCCCTCCTTTACCTTATTTAGGCCACAGGTGGCCTA
>NW_004797305.1:635155-658373 GCF_000002075.1 Aplysia californica
CCCCCCCTTAGGGAAGACACAACACGAACTTTCCTCACATCGCCCAGGTGGGAATGGGTCCGCGGCTGTAGACAGCGAAAGATCTAGTCAGTACGTTGATGCTTGGCTTGCACTTTATTCTTCCCAGAAAGCCGACAACGTTTCTGGATGCTCTTGTTTAATTTTTAGTACATGTAGAGGTTTTACGGCGCTCGCAACTGCATAAGGTCATATGAGCGCCAAGGGGTGAATGTCAGTCAACAGAGAAATCCTTACAGTTACAGGGAATCGGGCTTACTCTGCTCACCTCTCTAACTTCAACAGCACAAAGTCTGCTTCGATTTTCAAGGCACCCTGGAAACAGCGGGTCACAAGAGTGTGACAAACATACAAAAGAAGTAGAGGAAAATGACGACAGTGTAAGGATTAGGAAAGAAAAGCAGCAGTTCCCTGCTGTAGTTCAGGCACAGTTATGAGCATGACATTGTTGAATCAGCTCATTTACAATTCTACTGTGCATAAGATCGAGAAATATCCCCCTTTTTAGAATGGCCTAAAGACACTTCAGTCAGTGGCACCGCCCCAGGGGGTATTGCATGCTCTGGGGTTTGCCGAGGTAATGATATTGTGTAAAGCACATAGAGCTTGCTGTCCAGTGAAGATATGCGCAATACATATATTATGTTATTTATCAAAATCATTATTATTATTATTATTATTATTATTATTATTATTATTCACACACACACAGGCACACACACAAATACAAACACACAACCACACACACAAACACACACACACACACACACACACACACACATATATATATATATACACACACACACACGTACGCACACACACACACACACACACACAGATATGGCTTTACAAAACCATTGCAGTATCTTAAACAGAGCAGTACCGAACAAACAGTTACCGATATATGAAAGAAGAAAAAAGGAGGCAATAAATCTAGAACATTTTGTACACGTACAACAAGAACAAGATGACGATAGCTGCATAAAAATGTTAACAAATTTTTAATACGGTATCTGAGTACACACATTGTGAACATTCTGATTAAAATTTGTAGTCTTGTAGTCTCATTTTCACTCACAACTCAGTCATTTTACAAGTACAAAAGTTGAGGATTTTGTAATTGACATAATGCAGTGAGATCTAGAGACATAGACTCCATTCATACAAAAATATGTAAGACAATGACGACTCATTAACAATGTAAAAATTGTAAAATCCTAAAATCAATGTGACTACATGTATAGAAGTACTATGCCCCCATCAAAACTACCTTAACTTAGATCATTTAAGAGGCGGTTCACTTCTACCCTGATTGTCAAAGCCAACCCATGTAGAGAGGGATACCATATACCAACAGAAAGACGGAGGTGTTCGACAAGAATTTTCCCTAAACCCGAATCAAACACATGTCTTATGCAACAGCAAAGTGTCTGAGCAACTACACATCAGGTGCCAATGTACCCTAGACTGAAGCATTGGAACTTTACACTCCAATTACTTTGAATTAGTCATAACTCCCTGTAACCGCTCCAATGTTGTGCAATCGATAAGTTTATTTACATCAGAAGTGAACCTCTCCATTAACATCGCCATTAAAATAAAGACCTTTTTACAAGTACAATTACAGAAGTCAGAATTCTCTGTTCTTTTACCCTATGTCAAAAATAAGCAAAACGAGGTTTTAAAAAGGCCTACATATAATATTATTATTAAACACCAGTGAGTGAAAAGAATTAGGTTTTAAAAGATGCTACATGTAATTGTACTGGCCGAACTTCTATTTCAACCGTGCAAGACTATTTGAGGGGCGGAACCCCTGAAACTGAAAGAATGAAAGAAATATCCACTTCAGACTGAACCAAGCTGAGCTAATAAAAATTAAACAGCTGGAACTCGAACCATGGTCCCCTAGAGTTATGCAGACTGAGCTTACACTTACAGGCGACAGATATTTCAATCCACGTACATTTATCTTTCAACCACACAATCAGCAATTAAAATCGAGTGATTAACAAACTACAGTGTATTGTCTTACAATAATTCCCGTAGAGATTGACAGAAAAAAGTAGCTCTTGTAGCCATGTAAATAGCCTACTTGTGCAAGTACATACAGTCGAAACTGTCTAAGAAGGCACCCATTGTGGAGGATAAAAGTGGCCATCTTAGACAGGTGACCGTCTTACACAATGTCATTTTAATGTAAAAGATACACACAGGGGGAAATCAGAAGAGGCCATATGTACAAGCGATTGACTTATACAAGTGGCCATTAAAGCAGGTTCGACTGTATACACCAACAATATAAAATATAATGTTCACAATGTAAACATGAATGATACAAGTATATGTGTAAAATCATAAAATATGAAACAAAAACTCTTTGCCAGAACACACCGTGGAATTGCACAAATTACAGGAACACGATCAGGGGCGAAGGCTGACTTGTTTGACAGGGTAATCAAAGTGAAACGGGATCAGAATCAGATATGGCCTGTAGATATCACACAAGAATCTTACTCGAGGCGGCGACTCTGAGTTGTGAATGAAAACAAATCCAGAATTCATATTGTATGTTCAACCGCCAAAATAATCGGGAAAGTATCTTTTTAAATATCAGTTCCAACTAAAATTAAATTTAACTTTAGATGTGAATACATAAACACAAAGCAAAGAAGCAAAGATGTCAGTACTAGATTTATATGTTATAGATCTACCAGTGAGTGTAACTCTTTGGTAGAACATGACAATTATCATTTTTTAAATTTCACATTTGGCTGTTTTTGTTAGCCTTTCGCGGTCAGGACGAGGTCACAATCTGATTATAGGACGGTAAAAAGTCGAGGAAAAAAAACAAGCACATAAAACAGTCAAGAGATTATTAGGAGTTAGTTCCCCTTACATTTGTGAGGTAAACTCGACCAGTGTTAGTTAGCTTACTTAATCAGGGCTCGCGATTGATTATAACTGTGGCCCCAAATGGGTGAACAGGGTATATGTGACAATGAAACAGCTTTGACTACTATGCACATGTTCACTTCAATTCTATTGGTAGACTCTTCCAGCCTTACTTCAAGCTTACTTAAAATCAAAGCTTGCGACTGCTTATGGAGTGGCCCGAGAGGGGTGAGGAGGCTATTTCTGTGGCCATGAAACCGTTTTGAATGTTAGGCATACTGTTCATTGTTGATTACGAGCGTCTTTTTACATTTAATTTAAGAGGTTTACGTTTAAGAATGAATTTGACAGCGACAATGTTTCGAAATTAGGAAGGGAAGCAGTGATTATTTGATTATGTAGACGCTTCGCCCCTGCGATTTCTAAACTTTCTTGGAATAGCCTACTTGATTGTAAACCCTGAGTGCAATCAGCTTCTCTGAAACCATAAATATCATGCACAAAACAAAGTAAGCCCTAATCAAAGACTCTTTCTTTGAAAATCAAAAATCCACTCTCCAGTTTCGAGGAGACAAAACACAACTTTGAGCCAAGCAAGTGTGTCGACACTAGGGCCTAACTTCTACAGATCAACAAAAATCCTGGTAACGCGCGTAGCCAGTAGGCATATATATGGCTACAGACATGGATTTCAAAACTTATTTTCCGGTCTAGCACTTTTCATGCATAGTTCAAATTTAAACATCTTGACAGCGTCCATGCCAAAGCAAATTTTTTGCGAGTCCTCGAGAAAAAAAGAATCCGTCACGTAATGGACACCACCAGAACACTAATTTTATATACTCTATATACATGTAATAATATACCCCCCCCCCCCCCCAAAAAAAAAAAGCTTGGGGGGGGGGGGGGGGGGGGGCTCTTGTTGCCTAGAGGTTAAGGTGTTCACCTCTCATTCAAATGTCCTGGGTTCGAATCCAGGTTGCGACGGAAAAATAATTTTCTTTTCTAAAATTGTCTCCTTTCACCTCTTTTCCTGCTCTCTAACAATGATCTGTCGTCTGCTTTCGTCTCCACTTTCTGCCCCTACCTCCTTTGCCTCTTCCTCTGGGCCCCTGACACTTTCTGCAGCCTTTCTACTGCTACTCCTTGGCTCCTTCTTACTGCTGTTTTTCAGCCACACCCCTGATTTTCTGGTAGGAAAGAACATCTAGCCTTCTCGGACAAAGGCGAAAAAATCTCGGAGGTTCTGTGTGCAAGTTGCGCACGTTAAAGATCCCTTGGTGGTCTAAAGTCGATAAGAGTAGGCTTAGGCCGCCACCTGGGCAAAATTCAAAATTTCCTATCAACTGAAAAAATGGGCTCATATGACCTTATGCAGCTGCGAGCGCCGTAACACACCAACCCCCCAAAAATTTTTTATCTTTGGTTTTGGAAGGAAGATAACCGGTGGAAAGACTTTTATCATTATATAAGGGATGTACTGGTTATATCCCATAACTCCAGCGGGCATAACTTGGTCGGCATTCTCCATCTGACCGTCCGCCCCGTTTCGTTTCATAAATTAGTTGCAACAAAAAATGGTCCGAAAACATGTTAGAGCTGCTTATATTAAAATGCTCCAGTACATATAATATATATATATATAATATATATATATTATATTATTGTGTAATTTCCAATCTGTAACTCTACACTTTGTACTTTGTTGCAGTTATCTTTTCATCACGTCTGTAAAGATCTGTACCTATATCACTCTGTTCAGAACGTTCTTATTCAGATAAAGTGTTGCAGGGTTCAGTATGGGTTCACCACCCTTTTCAAGATTGTAAAGTCATTAGAAAGAAAGGCAGGACCTGTGGCCTTCACATCCTTTTCCAAAGGGATAGAACCGAATGGTTGAGGAGACAAAAACTCCTCAAAAGAAACGTTTCAATAAATGTGACTATCTGGGGGTTTGAGCGAGTCTCATATACTGAAGTCCAGCATGTCACCAACTGAGCTTATGGTGCAGACCTTTCAGAACAATGACGAGAAAATAGTTGTTAAAGATGTTGCACACGATACTATAATGCATGTATGATAAAGTATCTCTGCAAACATGCAATTACTTAGATGTGTTCATTTATTTTTCAGTTTCATCGCAATATTAAAAGGGCGAAAAAAACACCTCATACTCATATATGTCAACCTATACAGGTATAATATATTTCAAAAAAAAACGAGCATGAAAACTTTATATAATATATTTACAATAAACATGGCTGATGCCCTTAAAATGTCATGGGATAGCACATATTTTGACATCTAGTAGTACCAAGGAAAGCAAAACATGTTGTATTGAAAATGTTGAAAAAGAAGTAGGGAAAAAGAACAGACTAGCTGTAAAAAGTAAGTACAAGATAAGATAAGATAAGATAAGAAAAGGAAAGATAAGATAAGATGATAAGATAAGATAAGATAAGATAAGATAAGATAAGATAGATAAATCCTTACTGTCTAGATGCTGGCACATTGGTTTGGTGTTTCACACACACACACACACACACACACACACACACACACACTTAAACTCTCTCCCACATCCTCTCTTCCTTACACATCTGTACAAATATCCACATAATATATGCTTACACTCACAAACAGACCCATAGTCGCAGCACACATTTGATATAAATATAATTGAATACTATTGTTAAAAATAAGATGATAGTGTTGAAGGTAGTTACAATAAAATCAGTATTCTGATAATAACCCGAAGGTATTTTGATATATTATCAACTTTAAAGGTCAAATTAATACCTGTACTTATATTAATACAATATGGTATATGTAGGAGTTTAATGAACGGTGGTAAAAATTACCTCCTGTTTCCTTTTTGTATAGATCAGAAGCATAGGCCTTTTACTTTTTATGTAATATTTTAATTTCAGGGAATCAGAGATGCTGGTTGTCAGAATAGATGGAAATAATTTTCCAAGTACAAGCGATATTACATAACTCTTTGAAATAAGGGAATGTATATGTTAGCATTTTGTATGCTTTCTGTGTTAACTGATTCAGTTCTACTCTTTCTTGATGTCGTGTGCTTCCAGCCCATGCTGTCATAAAGAAATTGATCAAATTTTCTACAGCTGAATGATAGAATATAGACAGCAATAATGTAAAAGCTTTTACCCTATCCGTACGCCCTGGGGTCATTTTGTACCCCAGGGGTTGTATTCTTCACATTTTAGAACACTTCTAGTATTAAGATCTCTTTGGAACTTTCAGTATTTCAGAAAAATCGTTTTGACAAACAGCTATGCAAAGCTTACGGATCGGACTAACGGGTAAATTTCTTCTTTTGGAAAGTTGTGGCACAGAGTTCTCCACGTTTATGGATACGATAGTAAAACACGTCGTACGGATACTTCCACTGAAAAAAGTCTTTTGTTCCCTTTTTTATGGAGGAGGGAAGAGTGGACCCGCTAGTCTAGTTTCTTGTCTATGAAAATATACAGATGTGTGCATTTGCTTTAAAAACCAGAACTAAAACACAAATTTGGCAAGACTATTAAATTAATCAAAACATAACACATGTTTACATTTCACTGTTAATGAGGAGAACAGAATCTAAAAGCAAATAAATACGAAAGGGGGGGGGGTCAATAAGTCTTTGGTCTGGGTATGAAGGAATCATGGTAGAAAAATGAAATTTCGCCAGCCTTAAGAGAATTTCTTTGGAACACACAATGCAAATTTTCTGGAAAATCTGACAATAATAAGGCACTAGTCAGCGTGGTCAATGAAATCATGCACAAAAACATCTTTGTTTTTCTTTGCTGAACCTGTGCCATGGAGCCTGTTGAATATCGTTCAGTTATCAAGTCTTTAACACTTGCAAGAAAAATACCCTTTGGACATTTTTCAGGAAAATGATGACAAATGTCTTCGTTATTATACATGTACTGTCACATGCTGGATAAGAAAATTCAAATCTGGATTCATGTTGATGATGGATGAAGATCGTGAAGGGCGCCCATCCTTCGTGGCAACAGAAGAGAATGTATCCATAGTGAAGAAACTGGTTCTACAATACCGATGAATAACTGTTAAACAGCTCTCAAGTAAAACAGTGTAGTGTCAATTGAAATGATTCTCCATGATCATCTTAACATGAATAAGGTTTTTACGTGGTGGGTACCCTGTCTTTTGACAAGTGAGCAAAAGAAGTAGAGGGTTGAGTCCTGCAAAACTCTCCTTCGAATTGAGTCCAATGACACAAATTTCTTTAAAAACATGGCAACTATGGATGAAACATGAATTCATCATTTTAATCCGGAACAAAAATGTCCTCCTTGCAATTAAAAAAAACCCTCTTCTCCCTCACCAAAGAAAGCAAAGGTAACACAGTCAAGTGGAAAGGTCATTCTATCGTGTTTGTGGGATTGTGAAGGTATGATTATGACTGATTACCTGGAAAATGGAAAAACAGGAATGGGAGAATACTACTCGGGTTTGCTGATACAATTTTGGTCCAAATGGGTGAGAAGAAGGCGTGGAAAACTCCGCAATGGGGTCCTCCTATTGCATGACAATGCCAGAGTGTACAGGGCAAAACAAGCAGTCCAGACAGAAGAACAGGGTGGCTTTGAAATCCTGCCACACCCAGCTTATTCATCAGACTTTTCTGGTTTGGGGTCCATTCAGGGTCATTTTTTTTTCTCTCCAGGACTTTTGAAGGTCAAAGAGAGGTGGCAGAAATAAGCAACTCTGCACAGTGACTATGTAGAGAAATAAAAGTATGCATGCCAAGTTACAAAGCTCTATTTTCATTCCTTCATATTTAGACCAAAGACTTCTTAAACCCTTCTCGGGATATATAAGAATATCATATGTGACACTATGAAAATCTGGATCCAGTGTTATAGAAAACAGAATGTATTAAGTGTCCCATAATTTTTTTCACAAACGCATGTACTAACAATAAGGTAACTACTCTGTGAAAAGAAAAGGACAAATACAAAATAATACATCATAATACATCCTATATTAGTGAAACTTGATACAAGTATTGCCTCAACTTGAAATCTGTAACATAGACCAGTAGAATATATTCAATCAGGCTATGTCGATTTATATTACTTGCAATATCAAAAAAAAGGCACAGACAAATGGGGCAAATATTACATTGATATGCCCATCGCATTGGGTAAAAAGTGAAATACAGTCCAACCACCCTCTGTCAAGGAGAAAAGTGGCCGTATAAGACAGGTGGCTATCTTAGGCAGGACTGATTACAAGATGAAGAAAACAAACCGTTCCCATCTGAAGTCCCAACCGAAGGTAGCCAAATGGTCGTAGTTGTTGTTGTTTTGGTTTTCGTTTGCTTTTTATTTTGTTGCTGAGTTTGAGCAAGGGTCACAATAACATGAAATGTGTCAGACAAGGAACACAAAGTGTCAAGTTAACCCTATCCGTACGTCATGTTTTACTATCGTATCCATACGACATGGGGAACTCTGTGCCACCACTTTCCAAAGAAGAAATTTACTCGTTAATATGATTCGTACGCTTTGCATAGCAGTCTGTCAAAATGATTTTTTGACAAATGGGCTACTGAAAGTTTCAAAGAGATCTTCGTACTAAAAGTATTCTAAAATATGAAAAATGTAACCCTGGGGGTACAAAATTACCCCAGGGCCAACTGAAAGGGTTAAAACAAACTCATGAGTTGCCACCACTCAGAGAACGAGCAACGCTTCTGTCACTAGTTCATGTTGACATCCATTGTGACTTGGTTACAGACAGGGTAAACAGTGACCACTCTTCTCACTTACGATTTACGTATGAGTTGTGGGCAGGGCTTTTATGGGTTATGAGGGATCACACACTTACCTCACCAGCAGCTGAAAATTTGTTACTGGTCATCAGTGTGAGGGGCCAACGCAACTTGGTCAGTTGGAGGGGCTACCTAACAACAACGACAGGTGATTGGATTATGACAGCTCGTCCACAACGTCAAGGGCCTATGCATAATTCATGACAAAACGTAATGGAGTCACTAAGGTGGCCGTCTTAGACAGGTGTTATTGTTTGATGTGATAGGGGTTGTGTGTCAAAATACGGGGGCCACGGCTGCGTAGGAAAGGTGGCGGTTTTACACAGTGAAATTATATCGAAAAAACGAAGGGGGGGGGGGGGGGGGGGGGTGGAAAATAGCCGTTTGTACAGGTGGTCGTCTTATAGAGGCGGCTGCCATGGCAGGTTCGCGGCTGTACTTTTAAAATAAAACCCAAAAAGCACCCTAAAACTAAATGCTGACAGCATAAAAAATCATAATGACATGATGACATGAGAATGAACTTGTTGCACTAAATTACTGTCAGAAAAAATGTCAAGCCCATGTCTCATGTCATGAGATTTAAAGTGAAGGGACAGCAACTTTTTCAAAGCCTATGCAGTTCCTGAAATACTTAATACGGCAAAGGACCACAATAAATGCTTTCAGAGGACTTCCTTTTTCAAATTCTTCTGCAATACCATATAAAGCCATTACCTCTAAGTTACACGCATATGCTGACTTCTTGTTAGCAAGCAGTGACTCCTGAAAAGTAACAGGTATTTCTATCATCAAACTGTTTTTCTATTCACTGACAAACACGTGTCTCGACTAGGAGCAATCAGGCGCTCATCAATTTTAGGGGATATGAAGTTATTGGTATCATCTCAAAACTTATTCATTTGTCTTGCTTTCGGTGAAAGAAAAATACAGATTTAATTTAAATATAAGTCAAGATACCTGCGATTGAAGTAAGGAGGTGGGGGTTACCTGGTGTCAGAGGTAAAATTAACTAGAAAATGGCTACCAAACTTCTTTGGAAACTGTAAATTGACGTTGTTTTGTGCCTTTGACCAACGTTTTTCAGTAAAAACTACATGATAATTCTAGGAATGTTTTCTTTAAATGGAAATAAACAGTGTTCAGGTGAAAAATAAAACATAAAAATTGCCTAATATGGCGGAAAAATGCTGATTTCTTCAATTCCATTATTTTGACGAGCGCTTGATAGTATCATAATCATGATGCCACACATAATATCTTGCTCCAATGATGAACAGATTTTTAAAAATAACTCTTCAGGTAAAGCAAGAAAAATAAAAGCAACAGAGACTCCAGTGGATGGATAATTAGGCTACACTTGAGATCAACAGATTTGCATATATTCTGCTAAGAAAAACAAAAAGATCACTCACAAACTTAATGGACCATATTATGTTACATTTCATCTGAAATGTGAATAATATTTTGATCCAATGAAAGTGACAACCACATTCATAAAGTCAACTTACAGCTGACCTTTTTTAGGCACAGGAAAAAAGCCCCTCATCTATTCTAAAATAATTCCTGATATTTTAACTTTCGTAACCTTCAACCATTTCAGACTGTGAAAAGGTCAGGAACAATTTTAACAACTGCTCCAGCCAAACTATAACAACAAATTTTTTTAATGTAGGCGTTTTTAACACTCTTTTTGACACATCTACGTCATATAGTTTTAGGGGGTGGGCTTCAAGCTAAGCCTGCCAGGGCCAATATGGGCTAAGAGGGCTACAACATCCCAAGAGAAAACCAAGATATTTGATAAAAATTTCTCCTCACTTGAGACTCGAACTTGGGTCTCCTGCATGCAACAAGCGCTTAAACTACACCACAGACGCCAGTAAACTATTACTGGGAACTGAAACTTGTAACAAGTAAGAGAGTAACAGGACACTATGCTATCTATGCTCAATAGACGTGTGTATTTGCTCCGATGTATCTTTGTACATTTGTATGTATGTGAGGAGAGTGAACATTAGAGATCCATTTCATATTCAAATGTTTTGACTGTCACTAAACCAGACAGGTACCTGTATGGCCTCACAGCAGAGAGATGAAACCCTAACTTAGAATATAATGACCTCGCAGCATGGTGCACTTCAGTTGTAATCAGAAATATTTTGCTGTAACTAGACTGCCTGCAAAAGGAAACTGCTTCGAGAACTAACTTCCTCGCAATTCCCAAACCTCTAAACTGCCTTTTCACAGACATTCTTCTTAGCATAGCAATCTTGTTTCTGCCATCCTTCACAGTGATGTCAACTTTGCTGCCATAACGTTGGACTTTAGTTTCCTTTTCCAGTGCTTTGGGAGAAGTTTCTTTTTCCAGTGCTTCGGGAGAAGTTTCTTTTTCCAGTGCTTCGGGAGATCCTACCAAAGGAAATTTCTTTTTCACAATAGCTATGGTTCCAGCAATTTCTCCATCACAAACCGCAACCCAAAAATGATGGTCTGAATCTTCAAAATAAGACTTTGAGATGTCCTTCAAGTCTTTGAGAGTTGATCCATAAAGATATATAACAGATCCTAACAAAGAAATTATATAAATGAGAAGAAAAAATATAGAATACATCACCACTATATATAAAATTGGGATTTTCAGTACCATGCAAATGCCCAATAAAACAATAATAGCAACTTTTGCAGTTCGTTTCTTCAAGCACATTGTAAACGTTGAATTAACAAGACTATAACTTCCATCACTCAGCACACTCCACACTCCGTCATCATCACCTGGACTCCACCGTCTGATTGTGATGTTTTGACCTACAGAAGCCATTGTACTATTTAATTATAATCAGAGTACATATTATCGCTTATTCTGTTTCAAATGTAAGGTTGACTCCTTTGAACTTCTGAACACAGTACATTACTGATTTTGATAAGTGACAGATCAGTACAACATCACTTCCCTACACACTGACACATAAACAAAGATATTATAGCATATATTCTATTAATCATTTAGATTTGACCTGACCAGACAGAGAAATAGAAAAAAAATGTAGATTTATATATAAAATCTATATAATATAGATCTAGATCTAGATCTAGATCTAGATTCTAGATCTACTATTATATACTAGATCTATACCACATAAAGATTCTTTAGTACGACTAGATCTAGATCTAGATTCTAGATCTAGATCTAGAATCTAGCTAGATCTAAGTTCATGTAACAGTTGGTAAATCTAGACCTAGACTAGTCAGAATACTTGTCATCTGTGGTAGAAAATGCCAATTGTCAATGTCAAGAGCACAAGAAGGCCTCCTCACTCCAAACTAATAATGTAATAATAATAATAAATTAGTAAACAAGACATGTGCATCAGCATCATATTCAAAATGTCAATATTAATAAAAATGGTATGACTAGATCAGAATCTAGAAGAGGATTGTTCGTATGTGGACACAACTAGCCAGCACGGAAGAATACAGAAGATGCACAGAATTACTACAAAAGCACTCATTTCAGTCTTTTCATTTCATCCATCAGCTGTGTCCAAAAACATTCCGGTCAGTTCAGAGCACAGAATTCAGAGTCAGAGGTCACATCTCACACGGCGCCGATTAGTTTGTTCGGGAATACAAAAGTTGAATTTGTGTACATTGGAAACACGGCATTTGTGGCCTTGACCCTTTCCGGTGATTCATTCATTTTAGACACTCTAAATACATTATAGTTTCTCAGGGTCGTTTTTTTTTTAACTAGAAAATTTGAAAGGGTCAACAAGATTAGTCTACCATCATTCTTAATTTTCATTGCAAGTATGAAATGATAAACATTTGATATAGATTTACGTAGTTTTCATAATATTTCCATGACGGACCCTCTAAATCGTGGGAATAATATCTCTGGGGAGTTTCATTACCTGTAAACATTTATCATGACTTCCGGTATGTTATCATCGCTTTCTTTCGCTCTTTTCTGCCGCAACTTGCTCATGTTGATTTGACTGACTGCTGGCTGAGTCACAGAGTGAACATAGTAACGCACGCCTAAAAGTCAAAACATTTGGTTGCAGTTAATATCGAGTTCGAATCAGCACTGAAAATATAATAATGGCAGATCCTCGTATCAAGCAAATCAAGATTAAAACTGGTGTGGTGAAACGGTAAGTTTTGTTAAAGTTATTATAAAGGATTAGGCTAAGGCTAAGGGAAGAGACAGAATTTTAGAAGTTGGAAGAGGCTAGACTGCTAGGCTAGGATAGACTGGCAGGCTAGCCGTACTTAATGACTTACATGATGGCTAGACTTACAAACAGCAAAAAATAGGCCTAGCTTACTGAATTGTAAATAAATTTTTAGTTTGCAATTTAGACCTAATAATCTAAATCTAATCTAGAATCTAGACTTAAAAGTCTAGAATCTAGAATCTAGATCTTGGCCTATAAATAGGCCAACAAATGTATTTGAAACGATACCAAAAGGTGCCTTTCTGACAGTGCATGTATTTTAAATCTAAATAATAAGACTACTAATGAGACCTCTGTGTACTCAACAGGTTTCCAATAGGACCTAAAATAAGCACGGCTAGACGGCTGGTAGGCTAGCCGTACATGGCTGAAGTGGAAATGAAATTTTAGTTTGCAATACATCTAACGCCTTAAGTATTTGTATTTCAGACGAAACCAAAAGGTGCCTTACTGACAATGACATGCATACTGTTATTTTATACCTGAATAATTACTAGAGATCTATGAGACATGTGTACTCAACAGGTATCGGTCAATAGGGCCAAACCTAGATCTTTAGACAAGTTTAGTTCGGCTAGACTCGCAGGCTAGCCGTACTTATGTGTATGGCTAGACGGCTAGGCTAACCATACTAAAAGGACAGCCAGACTGTCAGGCTAGCTATACTTTGACCACTTCGTTAGAAGTTAGCATTCTTTGTACTGTCAAGCACAGCACTTAGACTTAAACTCAGGGATTGACAATTATGTGTAATTGACAATTCTGGTTTTTATAATTGATGAAGCGAAAAATTTGAGAAACCCAAGCACAGTTGAACCTGCCGTAACGGAAACCCGTGTTAGACGGTCAGACCTGTCATATGGCATGGAATCTCCCTGCTCTCCCCATGATAAATTCCTCTATAGTCAGATAAACCTGTATAAAACAGAAACCTGCCTTCTAACACGAAAAAATGGAAAGAAATTCCATGTCTTTGGAGGGTTTTTACATGTCTAAACCCACTCAGCCCTGGTTCGAAACAAAACCTATCAAGTTTGATTCCTACGAGCCTGACCTTTATGCCATGCTGTCGGGTGAGGAAGAGGAACAGGGATGCAACTTGAGGGTAGTCCTAGATGTTACCCCATCTATGTGAGCCCTGCGTGGTACAGATGGTCATAGTTGTGTGGATGTGAAATCTCACAAGTGCCTGTGAAAGCTTTCTTGGGTAGCTATGGGCCAGAGATGTGAGATTAGTTTGACCACTATGAGGGCAAGCCAAGAAAAAATTTCTATGAATCGTTACACTTTTTTCTCCAGCCGCTGAAAGAACTTTATCCACTATATTTGGAAGGACTGCTGGGAGGGGGGGGATATATGTGTGGATATAAAAGTGTTGCAGCATGGAATGTCAGCAGAGATCCTAACGTGACCGTCTTCAATGGTCTTTCCCATTTACTGAGCTGTGATGAAATATATAGTCCATGCCGGCTTTAGGCACGGTCATCGGGAGAAGGCTTTTAAGCGTGCTCAATGGCGAAGCGTGCTTGAGTGCGAAGTAGACCTTCAGAGATCTTTAGTTTGAACATTTCCTAAGTTATTACCCTTTTGTTTTCAAGTAGTGGTCTCCCAAAAGTGTGCACTGTCTTTTTTACCCACCAGGGTAGTTTTTGTTTTGTTCCTTTCGTTTTATGATCGAATGGGAAAGGAAAACTTAATTTTAAGACGGCCAGTCACGATACAGCACACAAGGCCTACACACTGCCTGTGCGTACCACTGCCCGCTGTGCCACATTCATACCACTACCACCGCCTTCATCCCACCTCACGCGTGATACATATCAGGATTATCGGATAACGAGGGGCAAAAGTGAAACCAGTCAGCCTCCTTTTCTCGTCTCCCCGACTCTTTATGTATTTTTTGTGTGTGTCACGTGTGTAGCTTTGCCAAAGGCTTGATCCCATGTCCACGCATGCGGCCCTGTTCATCTCTCTGCCTTCCTGTCCGTGCGTGTAGGTGTGTGTCTCCATCACTTGTGTTCTTTGTGTTTCTCTTAAAACACTCACTGCTGCGGTGTAGACTGTGTTCGAACTTCGATGAGTCATCATGAAAGTATTGACTGTCTTGTAAATGAAGCGTGCCTGAAGCCGAAGTTACCGTGCTTAAAGGCATGTGATTTATTTAGCAAAAATTCAGTAACAGCTGTTTAACGTGCTTGAATCCGAAACGTTCGTTATGCCGGCGTGCTTAGAGCCAGCACGGACTGTATGTATATCTATATATATTTTTTATTTTTTTTATGTGATGAATTGCGTGCTGGTCTGTCCTTTTATTGCAGTACACAAGGCACTAGTATTGACACAGTCGTTCATTGGAGGGAATGTGCCTTTTTTTACACAGACCCACTAGTAGGCTACCTGCTATCATTATCAATTCAAAAATCTCACATTGCTTTCGTTTTTAGTAGAGGTTTTACGGAGCTCGCAACTGCATAAGGTCAAATGAGCGCCAGAAGATTAGAGGTGTTACAAGAGAGTAACAAACATAAAAAAGAAGAAGGGGGAGATAAGGACGATAGATGGACGATAGATGTTTCATAGGAAAGAAGAAGCAAACCACGCCAGAGCACCCGCCAACCACATTGCTTTCAACTAACTCTGAGATTCAACAAAACTGAAGGTCAGGCAGGACAATTTCATTGCATCTGAGTTTCGTTGTATACATTTTTTTTTAATCTGTACTTCCAGATTTCACTTATAAATAAATATGTGCATGGTGTTGGGGGGGGGGGGGGGGGGGTTCTTTCTTTTTCTTGTTTTTAATGGTGTTTTGGAGAACTGATACCAATTTCTTCTACATTGAGGATGTGAGGGTCTGATCAGTACTTT
Source organism: Aplysia californica (assembly GCF_000002075.1). NCBI lineage: Eukaryota > Metazoa > Mollusca > Gastropoda > Aplysiida > Aplysiidae > Aplysia > Aplysia californica. The sequence goes on from NW_004797305.1 coordinate 650,999, forward strand.
TGAGCACTATTTCGGCCTTTGGTTTTTCTGCCAAATTTCTAATGTCAGCTAGGAAACGAATTCATATGTATATTAAAAAATAGGTAAAAACACATGTCCCAATCAATATAAGAGAGGAAAGAGAAAGGAACCCCCTCCAAAGATAATGGTACTATTCAGATTGGGGAGGTTCAGGAGCCTTTTGTATTTGCCCTTTGAAGGGATCAGGCACATCTGTGTGATGGATATTTTATTATACTAATTCTAATATATTTCTTCTCTTACAGGCTCGTTAAGGAAAAAGAGAGCTATGAGAAAGAAGCAACTCAGATTGAAGAGAAGATTGAGAAAATGAAAGCTGATGGAAAAGACGAGTATGATGTCAAGAAACAGGTAACACTGCTTTGGCCGGATCTCTTTTCGTGTTCTAAAGAAAAAATTTGTTGTCAATTGCATCTGCTTTTCTTTGGGGGGGGGGGGGGCTTACTGGACTTTGTACACTGTAAAACTACCATAAATATATGTCTGTCTTCTTACAGTTGTGTGATCAGAGGTTATCACAAGTAGTAGGTTTCATGTTTTTGATGTCTCCATCCATGTTGATATAATTCCAAATATCCCATAGAATTGCACAATATGTTTTAACACCATGGGCCTTACCGAATTACAAGTATTGTCTTGGGAGATGAAACATTTTGATGATGCATTCCCTTTTTTGGAATTCCACCAAAATGGCTGAATTACATGTGGATAGATGAAAAAAGGAGACAGGCCTGTCATTTCACTTCAAGGATTTCAACGCAGAAAGTCTTTTTACTGTCTTCTTCAGTTATAATGATCCTTTATGGTTGATATCATGACATATAGTACTACTATGACTCCTTCTTACACTACGCAAAAGATTGTGCCCTTGCTGAAAAATGCTGTTGATGAGCAGATACTAAAGATCAGAACCTCAAGCACATTGCTCCTCTGCAACAATGCATATCCTTACAAAGTAAGGACCACAACTCTGCATGGCAGAGCAAGAGATCCAAGTTTTGTCTCATCCAGTCTATAGTCTTGACTTAACTTCCAGTGAATTTTTTTTATTTCCTATTCCGAAAGATAAGCTTGCTGGGCGAAAGTTTGAATGCATTGAGGACCTAGGAGGAGCTGTAAATTTAGAGATGCAAAGCATACCAGAATCTGACTACCACTGTTTTCTAGAAGTGGTTGTGGTGGCTGAAGTACATTAAGTCAAAGTCCAACCTGAAACAACACACCAACAACCTTAGGAAGAAGGCTATGAAGAGACTTAATCTCATCAAATGACTAGCCAGTACCAACTGGGGATCAGACAAGAACACCTTGAGAGGCCTCTATTTAGGATATACCAGAGCTGTTTTTGATTATAATCTTGTTCTACAAAACATTTGCAGTAAAACTACAAAGAACTCAATGGACACCATCCAAAACCAAGCTCTTCGTCTCATTTCTGGCAGAATGAGATCCTCACCGACTGCAGCCTGTGAAATCCACACAAATATTGAGCCATTAGAAACTCGAAGAAAACGGGCAGCTTTAGAAGTATATGAAAGATCTAGAAGGCTAGAAAATAACCACCATAATAGAGTCCTTAATGACAAGTGGAAACCTAATCAAAGACTAAAAAATACTAAATCTGTACTTGACACTGTTCTCAATCTCCAAGAAAAACATCACCTCTCTGAAAGACGAGAACCTCTGGAAAGAGTTCCCTCAACTCTCCCACCACATCTCACCATAGCAAAGCCAGAAATTAGGAAAACACTTTTGGACGAGAGCAATAAAAACACATATCCTATAGCACTAAAATATTCTGCCCTTGAAACAATTGATTCCTATCCACCAACATGAATCCACACATACACTGATGGATCTGCCTTTAAGGCAACAATCAACGCTGGATATGAGTCAGTGATCCACTTGCCCAGTGGGATAAAAAAAAGAAGTTTTTAACTCCAGCAGGTCCTTCTGCTCCAATTTCATTGCCGAACAACAGGCTATCGTCAACACAGCAAACTACATCAACTACTTGTTTGACACTAACCCACTTGCTACCACAGACATCGTTATCTTTACAGACAGCCTTTCAACACTAGAGACACTTGAGAGTGGGACTGATGTGAACAAAGATATATTGCACTTGATTTGGAGTCTACATAATTTGATAAGTGGGCACCACGTCAGAGTAGTCCTACAATGGATTCCTGCCCATACTGGGTTATGGGGAAATGAAAGAGCTGATGCTCTGGCAAAGAAAGGAGCTAGCCTCCTTCAGCCTGAAATTCCTACGAATTACACCACCTGCTGCCAAATGATCAAGTCAAACCTCAAGGAAGAGTGGATGAATGATTGTGCCACAGGTACGACAGGAAGGAGGATGTATGGCCACATGAATAAACCACTGGTCAAAGATCCAATCAATGAGTTGAGGAGGAGAATTAATCCATAATCTTCCAACTTAGAACACAACATGTACCCCTCAACCAACATCTCAACCGAATTGGAGTAAAGCAATCTGCTGCCTGCCCACTATGTGACTACCCCTCAGAGACAGTGGAACATCATCTGTTCTTCTGTAGAAAACTAACTGAATTAAGGGGATGTTTTCTTCCCAAGCTACCCCACGCGTCTAATTGCCTCTACTCCTCAAGACAACAATTAGAACAGACATGCAGCTATTACCGAATGGCATCATGCAGAAAAGTTAACGCTCAGATGCTACTGGATAGCTAACAACAACAACAAAGTCAAAGTCAAGCAGTGTGTTTCTAGGGACTGAACATTTCAGGTCCTTGGAACTAACAGTTATTTAGATACTTTACCATTTCTTTAACCTGTTGATCCTCCCATGTAAGCTTTAGCCTTGCCTTTATTTTTGCTGAAAAATAGCATCCTTATTGTTTTTCTATCTTCTATGAAAGAAAAGGCATTTAAGAAGAGGTTATAATTGATCACATTCCTACTGCACATGTTGCATTTGATTATCTTGTCTGATGGAAAATTAGAACAAGGATGAACTGTAATTGGATTTATAGTAAAAATGTATAAACGTTTAAATTTTAACTTTGTTTTGAATTATTCATTTTGTCAAAAGCCCATCATATATCATATGAAACATTGTGTTAGTTGGAAGAACTGTTTTTTGTGTTTTTCTCTTCATTTTAGGAGAAAATAAAACAAACATTTGGAACTTAGTTCATAATTTGCTCAAATTACCTTAAATAGAATCTAGTATTCTCATGTAAAAGTTTATCAGATATTATTACTGACTTTTCCTATTGACTGTATATATATTTAGTCTCTCCTTGCCCTATTGTGTGAGCGTATTATTTTTTTCCTTCTATTTTAGGGTGAAGTTCTTCAAGAATCCCGGTCGATGGTGCCAGACACTATCAGGAGATTGAAAAAAGCTTATGCTGACTTGGATGAGTTATTGGTAAATACAATGTAGAAACTTTGCTGTAATTATGAAGGTTATTTGTTACATTTGTGTAATTTTGAAATGTTCATCATACTATTCACCGATAATGTGACTTTTAGTTGGTGTAGCTCTTCAGTCCTTGACATCTTCTTGGCTGGGGGTAATTGGGATAAGTTAGCTCACTGACTCATTCATCGGTGGAACTTTCTTGCCAAAATTTGAAACAAATGTAACTTCCTGCCCATTTTACACGGCAAACCACTAAGTACGTGGGCTGAAAGCCCTATGTTTTGCGATTTATTATGTCTTTGAGTGTTCGTTTTGTGTTGCTTAGTCCGTCTTTGAGGAAAGTATTTATAGGGTGCCCAATGTGTTGTATTTTTAGTTCCGTACCTATTTTATTCAAAATCAGCTCAGTAGATATTTTCAACGTCAATATCAAACTGACTATCAATGCAATGTCTTTTTATGTGTGAAATCACAATTCTGCACAGCCAGTTATAACCTGGGTTATTAAAGAAGAAAGGTACATACCCAGAATTTGGACTGAAAATAAGTTTGAGTCTCCCTGGTAACTCATGGTCAGCCCTGCAATTGGTGAAATGACCTCCCCCCCTCACTTTGAAATGAGCCTCAAGATCCAGGTTGATCCCATTGCTCCTCCCCATATACTGTCTACAATTTTTAGCTTTCCATTTTTGACTAAGTTCCCTGCTCAAGCCATAAAACATCATTGTGTTATGACGGCACCAATTCAAATTTGAAAGGTGAAAGGCAGACTCACGGCCAGCTAATTACTAAATAAGGCAAGCAAATACAATCAGAAGTCCTGAGGGAACGGGTGGCTGGAGGGTGCCACTGGTAGGTCCTACTTCTTTACTTTCCCTCTATTGTTGCTGTCTGTCTGTTTTACTTTTCCCAGTACTAAATGACCATTATTGTGTCAATGTACTTCTGTTTACTCAAACAAACAAAATCCTGAGGATAGATCTAGATCTGACAGTCTCTGAAGGTAGACATAGTTTATGTTGAAAAGTACCAAAAATTTGACCAGCCCAGCCACAGCCACATTAGCCAGCTGACCTCAAGATCCCAACAAGAGAAAGGGCTCAATGGGGAACACCTAGTTTCAACTTAAATGCCACAACTGGTGTGCCATGTATTCTCTTTCAGTTTTAATAATCAGTTATTTTACATTACACTACGCGTGTCCTTTCTGTTGAATCACATGTGGCAGTGAAGTTTGATTTTAATAGTAAACTGGGAAATACCTTTCAGACCTTGGAATAGTCACCCCTCTCCCCTGCTTCCCTCCATTTTCCCTTCATAATAAGACAAATGTGTGGGAATTGAATTCTACTATATTAACTGAACACTGCTTGTAGTTGGTTATAGCCTGGTACTCTATTCTTGATGTCTGGGTCGTCCCAGTTCTTAAGCCTTACCAATGACACTGAGCCATGGCATTCACAGACCTGATTGCTCGATTCATCAAGATGTGATACAAGCTAACACTGAGAGGGAAATAGTCTGTGATCAGTATTTTGTGTGGGATTCTTGGATTGAGGCCATGAAAAGGAATAGTTGAAGTATTATGCTCGATTAGAATCTACCGGTATTTTTTAAAAAGCATTATATTTCAAAGGTTGAAAATAAAGAATGATAATCTTTTGCATCTGCCCACCATCATGATCACAGCTTGCTGTCCCCTGTTCCAGTAAGACATAACAGCTATGCCACTGTGTCCTATGCAGGGACCCCAGATGTTGCATGCAAGGTTAAAAAGTTTGAAGGGTGGAGGGGATATTATTTGCTTTACTATTTTATGATGACACTGTTGTAAATATGGTATTTATTGAGCTTTGTTTTCCTAATCATAAATGATGTGAATGTTAATTTACAACGAGAGTATTGTTTTCTGTTACAGCAAAAAGAGTCCGACTTGGCTGAGGCTGAAGAGTTTACTCAAGCAAAAGAAGCTCTTGCTACTGCAGAACCAGTGATTGCTTGAGGTGTCCTGAATTGTGCATATTTTCATCCATTCTGTATCACCCGAAAATGAACAATTTGTCAGTTGCCTCCTCTCAATACACAGCTCATTCCATAAAAGATTTTTTTTTTTTTTTTTTAACTTTGGAATAATGTGATTGTGGACTTGATGAAGCTTGTGTGCAGCCAGATTATTTAATTGAAATGAGAAATTTTTGCAGGACAAAAGGAAAACAATAGGTCTTCAGTGCTCGTGGTGCAGAAATTGATCTGTATAGATGGAAGAAGGAAAGACCCCTCTAGCACATGATAGTATTGTTACACAGGTTATGTGCTTTGCAATGTTAGTTTGTATTCCTTCGTCCATGATGAGTCTAGTCTTCACATTGTTTCAGGTGTGTGTTAAGCACTTTTTTTTTCGGAGAAATACGAAAGACAAAAAAAAAGCACATGAATACCTTGTGTCATGTTTCACATATTTTCATACTCATGGCAGAAGTGGGACAATTTCTGGAGGGGTTTTGATACTGTTGGGGAGACTGCAAACTGTGGTACCAAATCACAACTTGCCTCTTTAAATGATTTTTGCTTGTTACCTTTTATTCCTTTGCACTAATAAAAGATGATTTTTAAATACAAGTGAATTTTGTCATTTATTGAAATATTTATCGATGGCACTTTCTTCACACTATTAGATTTAGTAGAAACTGTGGTAATTTGATGGGTGACTATTCTTTGTGACTTTTACATCCTCATACAGTGGAGTCTCTCTATAACGACCTTCGATATAGCGACCTGGTGCCCAGGTCCCAATTTTTTCCTTATAATATATCATTAGTAATATTTTTGGTTCCCTCTCTAAAACGACATTTTTTTTCGGGTCCCGTCAATGTTGTTATAGAGAGGCTGCACCGTATCAAATGCTCATCTGTCTGTCTCTCAAGGGCATCTCTTTCCTCTCAATTGCATTTTTTTTTTGGTGGTGATTTTGCCTTTCCCAGCGCAGTTTTGTCTGTATTAAAATTTGTTTGATGCTGTTTTTCATGTTAACAAAGGCTTACATCACAACTGACAACAGCACCCCACCCTCTTTCCTCTCTTTCTCTTGTACTTATAGTTGGGCCTCCACTGGTAGTTCATGGTGGCTTGGCAATTTTTCTGTACCTTCATGCTTTTTTTAAAGAGAAAGTCCTTTGTAGTGGGTGGTTGGTGGCTGCTCCGGTGTGGTTTGCTCTTTCTTTCTGATCAAATATCAATTGTCCTGTCTCTCCTCCTTTTCTTTTTATGTTACTCTCTAGCAACACCTCTAATCTTTGACGCTTAAATGACTTATGCAAGTGCTGTTAGGCTCTTACTTAAGGGGGGGGGGGGGGCTACACCTGGAGGCTATCTCGCTTATTACTGGACCGAATTTTACCAAATTTCACACATATAAGAAGCATAGTAAGGAATCTTAAAATCCACAATCAAATTTGAGAAAAAAGTTTCGTTTCCATGGATACGCCGCCATATTGGATTTTATTGACATGTCTTGCGTAATGAATACCGCACTTATCGCTCATGGAAATTGATTCTTTTTTTTGCTTGCGTGTTCACAAACATTAGATCTAAAAATTTGTTTGTTGTTTTTTTCCTAATCGAATAAGAAAATTTTTAATGAATTTTTTCCTGAGGTAGCACTCAAGTTTGCGAAAAATCTGTGAAAATCCACACTCCAGACACCACCAACAAAAATCTATTCCATATATCAAAAATTCAACACACATATTTTTAGTATTACCTCTTCTCTTCATTCTGTGAAAATTTCATGAAGATTGGAAGAAAAATGGTGGAGTTATTCAAAAAAGTATAGAAAAAAGTCGCATTTTGAGAAAACAGCCGATAAAGAGAAATAAAATACTGACTTTATGAGGAAATGGCGGTTACAAACATGCCCGGTATGGGAAAAAATAGGGTTTT
>NW_004797305.1:658473-660427 GCF_000002075.1 Aplysia californica
CCGCGTGTAGGTGGAATGTGTGTGTGTGTGTATGTGTGTGTGTGTGTGTGTGTGTGTGTGTGTGTGTGTGTGTGTGTGTGTGTGTTTGTGTCTGTGTGTGTGGGTGTACGTACGAGCGCGCACGGGTGTTTTTGTTCAGCTGTATACACAGAATCACATGGACACAGTAACGGAAGGAACGAAATAGAGAGGTATAAGCAACAGAGGGGAAGGAAAGAAGTAGGACTGTCACCTGTGACACCCTCAAACTGCCCACAAGTAAGGCGAAAAACTGATCAGCCTATGACAAGTACACTACAATCGCCGGATCGAAAACAGTATTGATATTAATAAGAAGTACCATTAATTATGATAATAGAAATGATAATATGATAACGACAACAACAACAACAACAACAACAATAATATAATTCATACAGCCCATATCCATGCTCTACAGGAGAGTTGAAAATTATTACCCCAGCAGACCATAGAACACTCCGAAACATTCTCAGCTTCCTGGGAAGCATACAGTGCAAGCAGCCGATTAAGTTCTCAAACACTAACAAACTGACAAGATCTTTCGCTGTCTATAGCCGTTACATTCCCACCTGGGTGAAGTGAGGAACATTTTGTATAAAATGCCTATCTCAAGGACACAACCACAGGCCCAATATGGGATTTCAACCCACGACCTTAAGGCTGAGGTCAAAGGTCCGAGTCCCGACAACGAAACGCTGTACATTGTATTTATTTTACATTCGATGATTGCGCTACATAACGGTAATCGGTACCTTAGAAAAACAAAGTTTTATCTGACTTTTTTGTCTGTTTTCAGTTACTAGCACCATGAGGTCAGAAAACAATTAATTATGTTCTATCTTTTGTATCAGAATCATCAGATTGTTTAGGAGTCGTTATCGAGATATTCAAAGAATTGTATTCGAAAAAACTTGTCGTGTTGTGGATGTCAACCAAATTGTTGACGTCAAATTTCTCGAGACAAGGTACCGGTACCTAGCAGATACAACTCTGTAGTTGTGGGGTAGCGCATTATCGCCTACACATATGCGGAGAATCCGTTTTTGTCCCACAATTTTCATTTTTGAATTTTCGCCGTACCCGTTGTTTTTTTCCCCTACCCCTTTCCGCGCCACGTTGATTCGATTACTTATAGGTTACTGCAATTGCCACTCCGATTCCAAAATGGTTTACGATGCGTGAAGAAAATTCATTGTCAATAATTTCATCAACAGGAAGGTGGAAGTAGGATGTCCTGCTAGATGGAAATTTGTCTGAAAAGTTTGCAGAATAGATCTAAATGTTTCACGTTGTAGTGGAATCAAGCGCTCGTAAATTTTTGTGTATATAGAGTTATTTGTGTCATCTCAATGCCTGTCCATTTGCCTTGCTTTCAATAACAAAAAATATCCAAGTATCCTGGATACAAGTAACGATAATGGCGATTAAAGGAGGTGAGGTCGCCTGGATTCAGAGGTAAAGTTAGCGAAAAAATGGCCGCCGAAGTTTAGTTATGTCATTAGCTTGAGAAAACTTATAATAAATTAGATGTACATCTTTTATGTCTTTAATCAACCCTTTTCAGTAAAATCCACACGGAAATGTGTTCTTTAATCGGCATGAAAGGTGTTGAGGGGAAAAAATTCAATAAAAATTCCCAAACCTGCGGGAAAATGTCAGTTTCTTCACCTTCATTATTTTGACGAGCGCCTGATTTCACCACGCTGCCTCTCAAATGTCTCTGATAAAACAGTTTCGACATTCGTTGTAATAAAACTGTTGTTAAAAATCCCTTATAAATCCAGGGGAAAACTGTGCACATCGTAACAGTCAGTCTGCCTCTGTCTCATGAGATGATGGGCTGAGATAGACTACGGTAGATATAATATGTCCTAGAACATCACCACTACTATACCCGCTTGTCAGAGAGAGAGAGAGAGAGAGAGAGAGAGAG
>NW_004797305.1:660527-685502 GCF_000002075.1 Aplysia californica
TCTCTCTCTCTCTCTCTTTCTCTCTCACTCTCTCTCTCTCTCTCTCTCTCTCTCTCAATACTATCTAGCAGCTGTGTGTCGTAACGTTCTATACAAACCTCTATTGTGGGTGGTTGGATGGTGCTCTGGTGTAGTTTGCTTCTTCTTTCCTATCAAACTGAAGAAAAATCTATCGTCTTTATCTTCCCTCCTTTTTCGTGTTTGAAGTCACTCTCTGGTAACAACTCTAATCTTCAGCACTTAGATGACCTTATTGTGTTGCAAGTGCCGTAAAACTTACTAAAACTAAACCTCTATTGTTTGTCAATCTCTGATTGATATATATTGTCTTCAAGTGAGTGTATGATTGAAAATAAAAGCCCAAAAAACAAATACTAATTAACTATGATACAGGGTCAATAGTATGGCTACATTTAGGTTGATTTGGTCAATTGGACATCTGTTGAGTAGCATTCCTTTTTCTTTTTCAAATTCTTACTGAATAATGTTATTGAATCAATCAGAGTTTGACAACTTGTATGAAGAAGCATTAGCTCATTTTGAAAAATACTTGCACAACAGGGCTGGGTTCTGGGGTTAGAATCCCTGAATGAGGTGTTCCTGAGCGGAAATTTTTGGAGAGGAAGTACAACCCTGTCACCAGATGCTCTCCATACATACTAGCTTGTATCAGAATATTAATTCTTGGACTCTGCCTTGAAATACCAGTAGCTTACGAGGGGATATCAATAAGTTTTTTACCTAGGTATGAAGGAGTGGAGCTACGAACTTGAAATTTGAACAGGTTCAAGATACATCTAAACTAAGAATGCACCCCAATAATTGAGAATTTCCTAGGGTTAGTTGTGGTTGTACAGCAGGTAGTTTAACATCACCCTTGAAAGCATGATTAGCACTTTTCATTTTTGTACATAAAATGGAAAAAATTGAAATGAGTCTTTGTTGTCTTCCAAGTGTCGCAGCCGTAGAGGAGCACAGACTAGACGTTGGAGTTAACCCAATCTGTACGTCGTGTTTTACTATCGTACCCATACTATGTAGGGAACTCTGTGCCACCACTTTCTAAAGGAAATTTACTCGTTAATCCGATCCGTACGCTTTGCATAGCAGTCTGTCAAAATGATTTTTGGAAAAATACTGAGAGTTTCAAAGAGATATTCGCACTAGAAGTATTATAAAATGTGAAGAATACAACCCCAGGGGTACAAAATGACCACAGGGCGTACGAATAGGGTCAAAGAGTCGAATCTTGGTGCGCAGTGAGACGTTGCTTGCTCTCCAGACTTTTGATAATTGATTGAATCCTGACCTTGCCTCAGCGGTTCTTTCTTTAACATCTGCCTCGGTTCCACCTTTACCATCGATGACACTTCCAAGGTAGGTAAATGAGTCCACTTCTTCCAGGGGAGTGTCATCCACTGTCACAGCAGAGCTTGAAACTTTTCCTAGCTTCACTACTTTTGACTTGCCTGGATGTGAACGTAGGCCAACACTCCTTGATAGGCTGTTGAGTTCCTTGGTCTTTTCTTGCATCTGAGCATGTGTGTGAGAGAGCAGTGCAAGGTCATCAGCGAAGTCCAAGTCATTTAGCTGCTTCCATGGGGTCCACTGTATTCCATTACGCTTGCCACTGGTGGCTTCTTTCATGACCCAGTCAATTGCCAGTATGAAGAGAAAAGGTGAGAGCAAGCATGTTTGTCGCACTCCTGTCTGTACCTGGAATGGTTCTGAGAGCTGTCCTTCGTGGAAGACTTGGCAGTTTGTTCCATCATAGGTGGCCTTCACAAGCTTGACGATTTAGTCAGGTAGGCTATTCCTAAATGCCGCATGAGTTTCTACAGTTTCCCTGTCCACGCTGTCAAACGCCTTTTCATAATCAACGAAGCTAACCGCGAGTGGAGAATTCCACTACAGTTGAGATACTCTATAAAAATTCTCCCCACGCAGGAATTGAACTTGGGTCTCCTGCATGCAATGGTGAAACACTTCACTGCTACACCAGACGACAATATTGGGTGCAAGAATCTAATAAACATGCAAAACACAGGATTTGTGTTGGAAATTTGTGAAACATGATACAAATGAAAAAAAGCAAGATTGTGGTGAAGGATACCTTTACTAGGTTATAACATACTATATGTTATGTTTTTATTTTTATTATATTAACAGGAAGGAAGCATGGCAAGTTATGAAATGGATAATATCCCTCACATGACATAACAAATCTTTACAAAGCCAATACATTATAGAAGTAACATACTGAATATAAAGGGATAAAATTGACTTGAAAGGGCAAACTGAAGTGAATTTCAGTTCCAAATTTTGTTGGCAACTTAATCACTTAGATTAGAAGGATGGCTTGTAATCTTCAGGTCATGCAAATTCAGCCTCTATGCTGAAATGTTGACTGGGGGGGAAACTTTTCAGATTAATTTTTAGCAACTTCAGCTTTATCTTGACAGGTTGCATAAGACTCATGGATGAGACTGCACTGAACTCTTAGAAACAGTTTCTGTAAATTCAGCCGGTGCTATTTTTGCGAGTTATAAAAAGAATATGGTAGATCTAACTTCTGCAGTTTTATTACTCTGCTACACAAGACATGTGTTCCGCGAAATTTACCGCAGCAGGTTTTAACGATCGTATAATTGCATGGCAATCTTAAGATTGCGCCGCACGTTTTAACAATTGTATAATAGCGCTGTTGGGTCACGTTAATAATTGGGTTAATATTTTATATTTTGTAAATAATTTGTTTTAAAATTCACTTCCATCTTTATTCTTTTACTCACATCAAGGAACATTCACATATACAGTGGAAACCATACATAACAGGCCCGGTAATAACAGTAACAGGGATTTGTTAAATCCCCATTTTTTCCTACTCTTTGTCTCTATTAAAAGTTATGGGCAGTAACAGGGCCTGAGCGGAGCCCAATCGGTTATAGCAGGGACAAAGGCTCGTTAACAATGTGTAAAAAGTAAGAGAAAGAGAGGGAGAGAGAGAAAGTAACGCAGTTATAGAGCAAGCCCACGCAAGCCATGCCACTGAAAGCACACGCAGCCGGTGAAACAAGAGAGGGCTGCGGTGTGTTGCAGACTTCGATCTAGCTCTAAGCCTCACTACACTACTCATGAATAACTTAATACAGCTGGATTAGTCCACAAATGCTTACTTCCCTTGCATTTCTTATTTAACAAGGATCTGATATAACAGGACTTTTTCTCAGGTCCCACCACCCCCGTTATATCAGGTTTCCACTGTATTTTCAAAAATGTAAAAATATTAAGATAAAAATTAATGTATGAAACAGAAGAGCTCACCAGAATGATACAATGCCAGGTATCAAACTCAAAGTTCACAAAGTAGCCTACATTAATTTATTTCATTTTTTTTTAAAATAATTTTTAATTCACTTCCATCTTTATTCTTTTACTCACATCAAGGAACATTCATATATATTTTCAAAAGTGTAAAAATATAAAAATTAAAATATAAAACTCAAGAGTTCACAAGAATGATACAATTATACGATCGTAAAAATGCACAGCGCAATCTTATTAAATCTTAAAATTGCCGCGCAATTATATGATTGTTAAAACGCGCAGCGCAAACTTAATCGGTAAATTGCGCGGAACACATGTTCTATAGTCAATATAGCATTCATGGTAATAAAACGGAGGTATCCTCTTTAAATTTGTTGGTAGTTTGTGGCAATGATACCTTATAATTATAGTGGGTGTACTTTCTACACTTGCTTGGTCCCTCTCCTTCACTTCATTGTTACTGTTACTATTTTTATTCTCAACTGTGCCTTGAAAAGGAGTGGTAATAGTCATAAACCAGACTTGTCATTAATTTCAAGGAGCACCTTCTCTACAAACGACCCACAGGTGCCAAACTTATTGTATAGTCTTTGTTAGTGAAGTATTTTGAGGGATATGTTTTGCAAAACAGTAACAGAATCTGAACACATGTTTTTCTATATATAGTTCAGTTTTAGAAAATTAATAAGTACCTAGCCTGTCACAGAGGCTCCGAGTAGAAATGCATGGATAATTTTTTTTTAAATGTCAGCTTTGTGAAGAAGTCTTGGTGTTTTCTGTTTCTTAAGGAGATACTAGTGCTAACTAACCAAATTATGAATACACAATCTGCTATATAATTCTTTAAAAGTAAAAGCACCTTCAGTACACTCATTTGTTTCTCAAAAGAGGTTAACAATTACAATAATACATTATAACAGTACGCTTACATGAAAAAAAAAAAAAACAGTTTGTATCCATAACCTTAACACAAAGTGAGATTTTTTAAAACATCACAGAGTACACTTATAAATAACATCTAAAAAATTGATGCTAAATGTATGTAGTAGGAGACTGTGTAGCACATTACAAATGAGACATGAGCACCATTTTATTAGTAAATAGTAACGAAATGTTAAAACGTGTGTGGTCAAATGTGTGTAACAAAGACCTTTTGTTCACTTACACAACACACAATGCAAGAACTCCTGCTTGCAGAGGGAGTGATGACCTTAAAGAGAAAAACAAGCATCTTGTGAGAAGAAAATTTGAATTTCCTTTCTCAAATCATACCACTGATGGCGGAAGATTAAAGCTCTCATGTTAAAGTGCCTAGTTTCATCCCCCCATGGTTCAAGAAAAATTGTTCAGGAAATAACATTCCAGTATCCTCCCCCAATTTCTCTGATTCTACAGCAGTTGGAGTGAGTACCTAGACTTTAATGAAAATGAAAAACTCCAGAGGACCCTGTGTAGACAGATGTTGCAATCATTAAAAACTAAGACATCTTAGCTGTTCAGAACTGAAGAAGAACAGCATTTTTCAAGCAAAGGTCAATATTAACCCATACCTATTGACAATTAAGAGTATCTTTGCAACAGACATTATTATAAGGTTTCCTGAAACATGAGGGAAACTACTTCATAAAAAGAGTAATGACATTGGTCTGCTTCTTTTCAGTACTAGCTATTATAGATGGATATGATGTAACTCATGGTGCAAAATGAGAAACCTGTAAGAGCTCATACAGTTTCAATATGCTTGCAATTCAGTGCTATCCTGGTTCATTAGAGTTTTTATCAAAGGAAGCCTAATGATATGTGTGTGTGTGCCTGGAGAAAGGTCCCAGTTGTTGGCAAAGCTATTTTTGAGCAGCGGGGTAAAAAGGTCCAAAATATAGTACCTGTTCAAGAATTTTGTTCCATCAAAAAAACAAAGGATAAACGATTTCTTAAACAACATAACTGAAAGGATTTTATAATATTTTAAGTCTAAATATTTTTTATCAGTTAGTTTTGCAACATGTTGTGCTTCACGAACATTTTAAAATGTGCTACAAATTGGGGTTTTCTCCAAACTTTGTTTTTACACCATGTGGCATGTTTTTAAATAATGAAAATATTTGAAAAATTAAAAATCAGCATGTTCAGCATTGAATTTACTACAAGGATATGCCCTTATTTCAATAAGTCCAAATTTCTGACAACTGGGACCTTTCTCCAGGTACACACACACAAACAATTTTGAGAGGTTGAGAATGGGTGTTGTAAAGTAGAAGCTGTCAATAAAACAATCTGCTTCTATTAAGGAAACATGTAATGGCTGTCATAAATGGGAAATCTCTCATTGATTCTACATATTTTTAGTGACTTTTTGAAACAACAGGGTGCCATTGATGTTTTACAATACCATGACTAAAATAAAATCCAAACCACCAAGCACATTATTATCATTACATGTGTTATCATTATTAAATAGAGTAAAAACCAAAAATAATACAAAAAGCTGAAAGCATGAATAAAACTAAGATGACACCAATTAATAAGTTTTACATCCTTTCCCACTTAAGACCTTTCAGACCGCTGAAATGTCAGACTCAGATAACACTGCACTAATAGAATAAATACTATCATATTCAGGTCCTGAGAGAAGTAGTGAAACAGCAACTTCTTCTCTTGTGACAATAAATCACTTTTCACCATTCAATACTATTTAGCTTTTTAAAAAAAACCAAGTTATCACAGGCAACAATGTCTAGAAACAAGTTTGCAGTCAACATTATCACCATTTGTTACATGCAAATAGGCTATACCCTGTAATCATTACAACAGAAACATCTTTGCACAAAAAAGACATTCAATTTTACACAGGCTCAGTGGTATTGCTTATTGGCTCGCATTATGGGTATAAATAAAGATCAAACAGTCTGATTATACAATACATATCATTGAAATTATTACTTAGAGGAGTAACAGTAGCCAAAAATGGAAGAAATGAAAATGATAGAAGGTTTCAAAGTTTGTGAAATGTCAATATACTACTGATATGAATCGATTTCTTTATAAGAGTCAGATACCGTATTTGTCTTTGTTCACAGACAAAAGTTTGAGATAAAAAAATAATGTGCAATGAAGCAAACTAACACATGTCCACTGCTCAGAGTGAGGCTCTGTCATACTCGTACATCATTTTTTTAAAATGTCCAATGGCGAAATCTTACACAAATAGCAGTCAATGTGTTAAGCAAAATCTCAAAATTTCTCAAACCGAGAACTTGGACCCTTATTTTTCACAATGTTTATCATTAATACTATTAATTTTATTATTAGGCCTATAATTATTAATAACTAAAAGCAAAATGCATAATATAAGATAATGGCCCACAATCCAAAAAAACGTTTTTACAAGCAACAAGTGTCCCCATAAAAGAAATTAACAAAAATCAAGACTTACATTCCTTTTGCTGTTGGGTTGACAAAGAGTTATGTGTATAATTTACTTTGTTTATCACAGCCCACTTACGATGACTCTCAAGGAAACAGTATGTGGTTTCTTGCACTTATTCTCTAAGATTTACTTCAACTTTAAGAAACCTATCAAACTTCAATGCACTTTTGAGAAGAACAAAAACGCTATCAATATCATTTTTAAAATTCAGATCTGCTGAAAAGATGCAACTTTAAAAGGTTATCAAATGGCTGACATTTCGTTCACAAAATAACTCACAGAAGACATGTTAAATCAAAAACTGTACCGGTAGTAAAGCCATTGAAGCCTGATGAGAATGTGCGTAGACTTTTTATCTCTTTTTTTTTTTTCAAGAATTAACGATCAGAGAAAATACCCATTTAAAACGTGTCCCCCCCCCTTCCTTTCTCCATTTTTTATCTCTGGTAATTTGTGTAGTTCAGGAAATTAATAGACTGAAAGGAATTATTTCCACAGTTACAAGACTACAGAATTTTTTAAAAATGATTTACATGTAATGGTTTAAATATTCAGACATTATTCAATTTTATGTATGCTGTTTCAAATGAAACAATTTTTTAGAAGTGCAACTGATTGCGTAATGACACTATGGCAAGCAAAGTAGGAATGTACAGGGCACTATCATAATTTTTTTTAAATCAGTTAGCTTTCACACTTGAAAAACAGAGCATCTGTAATGTAACGGTTAGTTCGATTCTCAAGTGGGGACAAATCTTTATCGAGTTCTCGACCCATCTGCAGGGGAGTTGTATCCCTCTCAGCTTGGGTTGGTCCTGATAGGCAAGGTCAGAAGCCAGCCTTCTAAATGATCTAAATTGTGTCGATGGGGACTTTAAAAAAACATTTAGGTAAAAAAAAACATTTTCAAGAGGAAGTAATAACAAAAGTCAACTGCTCTAATGGCCATCTGTCCAAGACAATCATCTGTACAAATGACTACTTGCTATTTCCCTCCTTGCATTTTTAATATGATTATAATGACATTGTCCTAGATATCCACCTGTCTAAGACAATCACTTCTCTCCTCAACAATGGATGGATGTCTTGGACAATTTTGATTTTATTTTAGTATATATTCAAAAGGGAAAAAGTTCATACTGTCAAACTTCAGGAGTATTTTATAGCTGTAACATCCACGTCACACACCCCTTTTTTCATAATAGGTAAAAAAAATTATGATTGTAAGAAGAGTATGATTACTTACTGTTCGCATTTCATAAACACTAACAAATTTCATTAACTTCTCACAAAACAGTCACACTTGTGACCAACTAGAAGGGTAATATTCTCGCACAAAACAAAACAAAATGTTAATGTCCACGCATTCCTTTACATCAAAACAGAGTAGGCACTTCTGAAACTTTGGTCTATCCAGCATGAATAAATACCCTAAATCAGCTCATTTCAGTTCCATTCACATTTCAATTTTTTGTATGAATGCGCAGCCTCGACAAAATGGAAGAAAGTGACATGCATTATGTTTTATCATATATAGATATGTATTCACAAGAACAAACACATATTATATATGTAAAACGAAGTGTTTTTAATTTTTACTTATTTATAAAGCTTTTAAGCAAGTTCTAGCATCTGAGATGGTATGTTTTCGGAACATTTGGAAAAGAAGTGAAAGGTCATGTTATGAAGCATGAACATCAGGAAAGAATAGTTTTGATTATTTTTTTTACGTGGACAAGTTGTATTTCATTTCTGTCCCATGCTAGGATAGTGTGGGGGACCTGAAGTGCTCTGTTCTCAAAAATGACCTCCTAGCAAAGTGGTATATCTTTTTTTTTATGCAAAAGAAAATGAAGCTATTTAACAGCGCTGATAAAAAACTTATCTAACCTTGTCATATAGCGGCACCTTCCCAACAAAGGCTGAAAAACTAATCAACAACTTTTGGCGGCTTTGGTCTACAGCTCCGTTGATGAACAATGAGTCGATCGGGAAGAAAAGTGCGACCACAATTTTCACATTTACACAAGTTGGCTTGTGCACTCTGCCAGGCAGCCTCGTTCATCGCATCCACATCATATTGACCACTCTTGTTGCCTAAAGGAAGAATATTTGTGCACAATGTCAAATGGTGAAAACTAACAGTATTTGTTCAGCTGGTACAGCAACCTTTAAAAAAAATATTTTAAAAAAACAAATACAGAAGTTTATGGAGACTTCAAACAGTAATTTTTAAACACCAACCTAACAGTTTTCTATGGTTTTTTGCCTTTTTTTCAAGCACCAGACTTGTTTGGTCATTTTGACCCAATCACTATAGTAAATTAAAGACAATAAATTAGTAAAATATTGAAATATAAACTTGCTCAGAGAGGAAAATTTGACAGAATAAATCAGAAAAGAGTGTGAGGCATAAGAACGTGTGATAAAGAGCACTTACCACCAATGCTCCTAACTTCGGGTTTCTTCGGTTCTGGTCGTCTCATCTGTTTAGGCAGTTTGTCATTCTCTATGTGCCATTTTTGGAGACACTGTGGCTCATGAATTGAGATAGATTTGCTCCCAAACTCTCTGCCACAGATGTAGCAAACAACAGTTGTTGGTCTTCTTATGACAGGTGGTTTTGATGGAGCAGGCTGCAGGGGGAAAACAAATTGATCCTTTTCATTTTGGAACGATACGAAATTAGTAATGCTTTAATCAAATTAATTATAAAAAAGGGACTTAGTACTTAGTTTATTAAAGTTGAGCTAACTTTATAGAACAATTAAAATTCTTAATCTCTAGCTTTCCAGCTTCAAATTCAGTAAACCAGTAAAACCTGTTGAAAATTGAAAGAAGAGGATATGATAAAGGAAAAGAAAACCTACAGAAAGGATCAAATAAAATTCAAATGCAAAACTTAAAGAATTGAGAATTCCCCAAACTTCAGAATTCAGTCTCAAATCTGAATATTTTTTTCACAATAGTTTGGCTTTATCAGCAGAGAAGGACATTAAATTGGAGGTCCCACGTCTTACATAACCTACCTTACAATTAGTTCTAAGAGAGGAATTGAACCTATAAGAAACAATTTTTTTTCTCTCAAGAACTTACTGTTGCTGTAGCAGAAGCACCACCTCCACCACCACCACCACCACCACCACCAGCTTTTGGCTTGCATGCTCTCTGATGGACCACTAATCTGTCAGGTGCAAATGTACGACCACAGTTTGGGCACGGCACCAACTGGGCCTTAGCTGCCTCCCAAGCAGCCTCATTCATCTGAGCCCTGAAAAAGATCAGATCAAGGCTATTATTTTAAAAAACGCTTTACTGAACTGTCTAAATATTCTACATTTCAGCCTTACAAGGGATAGATCTACTTATTCAGAGTACAGCAAAATGAAATCCCTTCCATTTTCATGACTGCTGGAACATATTCATCTGTGAGCAAGAAAAACACTTCTCCAAAAGGCTTATTAGAATGTTCAGCGGCCTATAATTATTGTTTTCAATCTAAAGAACGTACAGACAGCTCTTAAGTATAATATCATCATAGTTGTCATTCAGTGAAGATGACAACTTATGTACCTTGTCAGCTGACCATCAGCTCCAGCCTTGGGTTTGCGAGGAATTGGACGTCTTTGTTCTTTTGGAAGTTGCGCGTTTTGGACCTTCCACTTCTCCAAACATTGAGGTTCATGGATAGAGATAGACTTTGTTCCAAACTCTCGTCCACATATATAACAGATGACAGTTCGCGGACCTCGCTGGGATGTATCCTGACTTTTGGAACTGACAGACGTTCCTGTAGCTACACCTTTTGTGCTCATTGTGGAGTTTGATTCTGGTGTGCTAGATGCTGAGGAATGTTACAAAAAGAAGAGTTTGTCATGGTACTTTATTACTACGAAAAGCTCAAAAGTGTTATTTGTTTTGCAGCTGGTTAAAAAATTCATTAACTCTTTCCGAACGTATCGCCAATATATCGGCACAAGTCCACACCCCTTGCAGACGTATCGTCGATATTTCGGCTGTGATAGGGTGCCTCACTAAGCCGGGGCCCTTTTTTGGTACTAAATCTAAAAATGACATAAACATCACTAAATGAGTCATAAAACCGAAACTAGCGAATCTATAATGGTACTGTATCTAATGAATGAACTTCCGGTAAAAGAAAGCTGTTCACGGCAATTGCCAAAAAGTACTTTGATGTCACAGTCGTCGTAAAGGATTGTGCTGGGAGCGGCTTGCTGGAGATAAAGAGTTAAGGAAACGAAAACATCTAGTTTCACTTTGTCAAAGCATGGGTTTAGGGAAAAAAGAGTGAATTAGTTTTTGCGGTCTTGCATCAACAAAACGATGAAACGGACTCTGTATAAATATCATAACTCAAACAAAAATTGGAATATTGCTTTCAAATAAAAAGCTGCGCATTCAGAAATTTATGGATTATGCTCTTGGCCTGTATATGATAAGACAGCTATACTGATTTGCTTTCACATATTAGGTGAATGTAATTTTTTCCGTCAAAATTTATTTTTCACAACCATCACCATTTCCAACCCTTGTAAAGCATACTTGTGTTCAAAATTAATCCTTGTTTCATATTGGGATGTATTCCTCATTCAATTTCCTTCAACTAGACAGATTACATATTACGTTTTGAGTGATGGTTATGCTTCTATGATGTTATTTTGTACACCACCTGCATAGCCAAATAGAGCCACAAGACCAGAAAAAAAAACTATGTCCGAAAAGAGTTAAAAATCTGTGAAAGTGACGGACTCTGGACCACAGTGTTGACTGTGAAAAAGCCAACAATAAAAAAATTATAATGATCTATAGGGCCTACAAGTAAACACTTCTAACCCCACCATAAATATTACTCTATTCATCTTCTTCTGACAAATTCGTTTTTGCTGAATGGAAACATTTGACCATCTTTTTATTATAATCAATAGACATCAAAATACACTGACTTCCGTTAATTGATTTAATCTTGCCAAACTATTTATTAAAAACTCACTAGAATAAATTGCTACCTTATTTTAAGCATTTTCAGCTAAAGATTAAGAGAAAGGCAAAAACAAAAGAAGCTTAGACTTAGAGAGAGATTTTAAAAAAGACTAAGTGCAGAAAAATTGGGATGACTCAAACTCACTGGAGTTACATCTTCTGGTTTGGGTCTCCTATAATTCAATCATCAACATTGCACTGACAAACTGTTAACTTTACAGAGAAATAATCCACTCTTTTCTACAGTAGATTGCAAAAAGTCAGATTCTTTTACACATCCATAGCACAGCAATTCATTGTTCTCTTCTAACCCATGACGCTTTTAACCTTATTTTCTCAATATAACATTGGCCGAAGGCAAGCTTTTATCAGTGAGTGCTTTGGGAAATCACTAACATAATGTTCACTTTATTTGATCACCCTCACAGTGGAAACCTGTTTCAGTCATCCATGTTTGATGTGTTTCATGGGAAATTGATATATTTATATGAGAATATAGTGTAAAAAATCTAGCTAGCTCAAAATTTCTATAATACATAGTGTAAAAACCAAGTTCGAAATCAGAGTATAAATACTGATATGGCAGTGGGAAGTAATAAAAGAAATCAGAAGCAATGAACCATTTCCTTTCCTAGAGATATCTATGGAGCCTAGAGTCAAACCTGCTCTAACAACCACCTGTCCAAGAAAATCACAAATCACTATTTCCAATTTCCCCCATTGCATTTTTAAAAAATTATTATAATGACACTGTGACTGTCCAATGTGTCTGCTGTCTAAGACTTCCATCTTTCTCCTTGACAATGGGAGGCTGCCTTTGACAATTTTGCCTGTACTTGAATTGCAAAAACTTGAAATACTACTGAGGAGGTCAAAGGGCAAGAGTCAAGACTGGTGGATTGTAGCCTATACCACCATCACAACCATCAACAATACCAAAAGGACACTGCGGGAAAAAAAAAAACTTGGTGAAAATGTTATACATCTTAAAAAGCTTTTCGACACAGCCAAAGAAAAATATTGACTTACAGGGGTTTGCTCCAGGTTTTGGTTTGCAAGCTCTCAAATGTACTTGAAGTCTGTCAGGATTAAAAGTTCTGCCACAGTTTGGGCATGGCGCGAGGTTGGCCTGAGAGGCCTGCCATGCTGCTTCATTGGCTGCTTGTACATCATACTTCCCTCCACTCTGAATAATTTCAGGTTTCTTTGGCAAGGGTCGTCTTTGTTCCCTTGGTAATTTATTATTCTCGTTCTTCCACTTCTCCAAACACTGAGGTTCATGAATTCCTGGAAAAAAAAGACCATAGCCAATAAGAGTAAAAAAATTTATCATAAGAATTCCCCGTAAATCAGTAAATTTTGAATGCTCATCTTAACTGAAAAATGTGATTTGCCTTAAGCACAAGTTTTCCTCTAAAATACCAATGGTAATGGGCTTGACTTCAAGAAATGTTAAATACTATTTATCCATTTAATATCTCTTTGATTAAGTTATACAATGCTAAAAGGTTCATTGATCTAGAGAAAAGGCAAGTGTCTCTCATGTTAGAGAACCAGCTTTAATACCCAGTTCATGCTGGCTGTTTGGGGATACTTCTTTTAGTATTATTTTTTTCTGGTTCTTTAAACTTGTGATTCCAAACTTGAAGGGACCTAGTACCTCATGTCTTAAGATGCAAACAAACAAAATATTTTGGAAATCAAAAATCACAGATGAGAGGCTGGCTAAGGCTTGAAGCATGAAGAGAATTCAAAATTAATCTCTACCAAAAAAACAGGACATACACTGGTCAGCGTGTTAAGCACACCATTGACAAGGGTCTATGGCTACCTGGAAAAATATGGGAAACTATCTTATTTTCTAGTAGCGCTATAGACCACCTACACGAAATCAGTGGCACCTATTGTAGACTACCTCTGAGAACAAATGGGGGAAGGAAGAAAAGGAGGAGGAAGAGGAGAAGGAGAAGAAGAATACAAACTTTTCCTCACAGATGTGGGTTAAACACTCCGTCTTAGAGAGTATTTGACAGTGATTTTAAAATTACAGTTTACCAAAATTGTACTTCTAAAATGTTCAAATCATTTAGTTCAAATGTTCTGCATATACAACAGTTTGGGTCACGTACCTATGGAGGCTGTTGTGAACTGTCTTCCACATATGTAGCAGAACACAAAATTTGACCCCGGAGGTCCTCTACGTTTCGGTGGTCCCTTCTGTGTGGGAGCAGTGTATGTTCCTTCTCGTTCCATTTTCTCCGGTTTTTTCTCGTTCTGGCTGGAATGACCATTAATTTCCAGCTGGCCCTCAGTCACTGAAAGATTTGGTCGAGTTCTTCCTTTTGCACTGATTGGTCTATTACTGCGTTTCCCACTCTTTGGTTTGTTCGTATGATTAAAATTGTTGTTTGACTGGTCTTCTGAAAGAGCAGACGTTGTCATAGATGAACTCAAAGTGTGACCTGTGTTTTCATTTCTCTTCAAAATTGTTGGTGAGGTAAGAGTTGCAGTGCCTGGTCTGTCCTGGTCATTCAAGTCTGGGGTATTATTAGCATTCACATTTTGACGTAGAGGCCTCAGAGGCTTCCCTGGTTTACAACTCCTCTGATGAACTTGCAATCGATCAGGCTGGAAAGTACGCCCACAGTTGTCACACTCTACAAGATTGGCCTGAGCAGCTTGCCATGCCATCTCATTAAAACGTTCAGTGTCATGTTTCCCTGAGCTACCAATAGAAGGCAGAATTTGGGGCTTGTTAGGAGGGGGACGTCTCTGACCACGAGGGAGCTTTTCATTTTCATTGTTCCATTTCTTTAAACACTGTGGCTCGTGAATTGAAATTGATTTTGATCCAAATTCCCTCCCACAAATATAACACACAACCGTTTGTCGCCTCGCCATGGAGCAGCCTGAAAATATAAATGCATATACTAAAACATAAGCCCTAGTAACACATTTTCCTTTCATTTCCTATTTCAAAAGTTTCTTTTATTTTTCATCATAAAAAAAGTATTAATAAATTATGACAGTATCAAGCCATAAGCAGAAATAAATGTTAGAACCTAAGATCAAGCAGCTATAAGGGGCAACCAAGGAGCAGTGCATCCAAGACCAGTCTCAAGGTCACCATGATGATGATGATCAGATCATCATTAATATTATCTAATGTAATTTATCACTATTGACGACAATAATTTTATAATCAATAGGTACAAAAATATGCACCATATTGGCTTAACAAGAAGCCAATACACCTAGTATTGAACAAGTCTCAACAGATCCTCTGTCGTTCATTGTATTATCATAATAGAAACAGGTGTTTTGGAAAATTCAGAAGGAAGAAAGTAAAATAAGTGTAGCAAGCCTACATATAATGCCTTCTAAAGAGAGCATGAACTTGCTCCGAGAGGAAAGCATTTTTCAGAGACTACATTCAACCTACAAATTTCAATTTCCTCATGAAGAATGAAGTCCACACTTTACATATATAAATAGACTTTGACCTAACGTTCTGACTTGCATTGACACCCATTGAAAATCCATGTTCAATAGAAAGACAGTCAATCACAATGTCATTAGAAATAATGGGCAGTTTGGGTGGCACAAGAATAAAGACAGTGCAGAACAAGACCTGTAATGACATGTTATCAGGTCAACGCACAAAGGAAATATTCTTGGCACGTATGTTACTATTGTAGTCAAGGAGAAAGCACAATGGGCAATGTAATGAAGTAAACAAGTCTGATGAATTTTTTAAAATATCAACATTAGGTGTACAAGACCTTTATGGGTTGGCAAAAAAAATGTGATTACATATTGTCACAACTAAGGAATGGGAATGTTTGTACTTGGGGTGAATAAGACAACCTCATTAATATTTTTCTCCTCTCCTCCACTCCTTCCTCCAACCATTATTTTTCTTAACCATCTCTTCGATCTTTTGGCTGTTGCTGCTGATGATTTTCACATTGTTTGTGTCGTTGTTGCTGCTGTTGTCACTTTTGATTCCATCAAATCCTTTTAATAGATTCTCATGAACTGTGGTCTTGCAGGTGGAACTACTATTGCTCTTAGAGTGGATGGAATAACAATGTACTGTTACCTGTGTATGGAAGATGGTGTTGGTAATATGAACAGTTGTGATGATTGTGCAAATTTAGTGATACGTCGGGGTGAAGTAAATGACAATGCTGATGATGAAGAAGATGATGACGTTGGTGATAATGATGACGTATCCACCTCACCATAAATTTTAGAATTTAGAAAAAGGCCTTTAACCAGTCAAACTGATGATGATGATGATGATGATGATGATGATGATGATGATGATGATGATGATGAGGATGATGATGAGGATGATGATGATGATGATGATACTAACCATAGCTTTTCCTTTCTCAAGTCTTCCTGCTGTATTTTCATCATACCTACCACTGCTCATCATGTAAGCCTATGTTTCATTTTGCATGACGCAACTTTTAATCGCGTGCAACAGTCGCTAGTGATGAGTCGCTAGGTGTGTATCTTTATGCGCCACCACAAGGTGCCCAAAGCTTCAGTCGCATGCGACAAAAGCAATAAAAATGTCTCCTCATGTGAGGTTTAGCAAGGCGCGACTGGCAATTCACAGAAGAGAAACAGTGACAAATTCTAATGTCAAGATGGACAGGGAAGCACAAAGTCCATCAGATGGGAGTTCTATGAGCCACTGACATTTTATATTCCATACATGGCTAATCTTGTGTAAGTCCTACTCCTCCTCTTCCTCCTCCTCTTCCTCCTCCTCCACCTTCTCCTCATCCTCCATCTCCTCCTGCGGTCCGTTAAAAAAAAAAATTAAGATTAGGTTTACAAAACTTGCATTGGGTTGAATTGTAGATGAAAATCCTACAAACATACACACACACACACACGCACACACACACACACACACACACACACACACAAACACCACCACTCCTTGACTACGTATTTTGACAATGGTGAAGCTCTAAACTTGTCACACTACACACACCCCCAGTCTGTATTACATGATGAGAACCTCCATCGCTACATGGACTGATTGCAGACGA
Organism: Aplysia californica; assembly: GCF_000002075.1. Lineage (NCBI taxonomy): Eukaryota > Metazoa > Mollusca > Gastropoda > Aplysiida > Aplysiidae > Aplysia > Aplysia californica. The sequence goes on from NW_004797305.1 coordinate 677,355, forward strand.
TGGTCGCCTGCGACTTGAAGTCGCGTCACGTGTGAGGAGACAGTTTCTTTTATAATCTTACTGGATTGATTTTAGAACGGCAAGGACCCACACTACGCGACGTTGCATCACACATAAGGAGACAAGCTCTAAGGAGTGAAAGTTTTTTATGGTTAAAATAGAATAGTCTGTTGGAGGGTATTTTTTGTTCCCAAAGAATCCAAAACAGAGCAATTATATTTTCTCTATCATAGAGTCTTCACTCACTTTTCGTTTTTGTTTTCAAATGATTTCAAACTTACAAAAATGATGATGATGATTATGATGATATGATAATGATAATGATGATGATGGTGGCGTTGGTGGCCAAGTGGTTAGGCTACTGGACTCGTAATCATTATGTTGCGGGGTCAGGGGTTCGAACAGTGGGCCCGACATTGTGTCCTTGGAAAAGGCATTTTAAACGAATTTTTCTCGCTTCACTCAGTAAATGGGTACCCAACCATAGACAGCGAAAGATCTTGTCAGTATGTTAGTGTTTTAGCGCCTATAAATGGCTGCTTGCACTGCATGCTTCCCAGGTAGTTGAGTTTGTTTCAGAATGCTCTCAGGTCTGCTGGGGTAATAGTATAGATGGTGAAGCACATAGAGCTTGCTGTTGAGAGGGGATTTGCGCTATACAAATGTTATCCTAGATGATGATGATGATGATGATGATGATGGTGGTGGTGGTGGTGGTGGTGATGATGATGATGATGATGGTGGTGGTGGTGGTGATGATGATGATGATGATGATGATGATGATGATGATGATGATGATGATGATGAAGAAGAAGAAGAAGCCTTATTGGCAAAACAATGAACATCGAGGCCTATACAAACATCTGATTAAATGTGACCTACCCTATTCAATAACCCTATTCAAGTCTCAAGTATACATTTTTTTCTACTTTAAAACATGATGATGATGATGATGATGATGATGATGATGATGATGATGATGATGATGATGATGATGATGATGATGATGTTGATGTTGATGGTAAAACGATAAAGATAGATCTATGCGTTTTACACCTTCTGAAGTCAATTTGCATTAGCAATTTTTACTGAGTTTGTAACAAGACATATTAAAATTTCAAGACACTTTATTCTATATTTCACCTAACACAGAATGCTGATGATGACAATGATGTGAAGGTCATATTATGTGAGTCAATAATGAAAAAAAGGACACATCGTGCCCATAAAAAGTCCCCCGCCTTGACATAACCTACTGAAAACAAGGGGAAAAATTCATTTTAATCATTTTCATATGAGCAAAACAATTTTGAAAAGAAAGAAGAGGAAAAAGGTACCTATACAAAGTAATCAGTTATACTATTTGCATTATTTACATTGTGAATCCATAAATGTTATGCTAGATGTGCAATGGCCAATCTAGTAGGTAGGCTGTGTGTTTAGTGCTTGCATAAGTGTACTTTAGTAACTCTACAGGTACCGGTAAGTCATCAGATACATAGAATAATATATTGCAATCTAAGAATGAAAAATGCATACAATCCTTCAGGAACTCACTGAACTACCAGTAGTAAGAGATACATAGCATGGATAGTTAGCTTAGCGGTATTTGGAGGAGATGAGATTAACTCAGAAGAATTGTTTGCACAGCAGCATTTGGGGCATGAGGTTAAGCATGATACGGTTGTGGCAAAGCAAGCTGATGGCAGATAATGAATGAAAAGCTGGCTTTGTTTAGAACATGAGACACTGTCTATCGCAACATCTGCCAAGGTTTCCTCCACACAAAAAATGTTTTAATCTGAGGTGAAAATTACGAATTTTTGTAGCTTAAAACAAGGAGTTAGTTAAAATTAGAAATTCTTACAAAGAAAGAGTTTTAGGGTGCTATAATGTAGCATACAATGTTTTCTTTTTTATTTACTGCTTCAATTACCTATTTATATAACAGCCATATATTAACTTTAAAAATTATTCATCTTTCTCTTTTTCATTTGATGAGGGTGATGTCAGGGAATGGACTCCAGTGGCCACATGGTTTAAAGTGCTTTCAGGCTCGTAAACATAGTGTCAAACAAATCGTTGACATGGCTTCAATAGGTGATGAAAATAGGGTGTGTGCTTTGAGCAAACATGCCTATCTTAGTGTTTTAGCACCCATAAATGGCAGCTTGCACTGTATGCTTTCCAGGAAGTTGAGTTTGTTTCAGAATGCTCTCAGATCTGCTGGGGTAACAGTATAGATTGTAAACCTCGATATAGAGCTTCTTATGGAGCCAGAATTTGCACTATACAAATGCTATCTATTATTACTATTATTATTATTATCTCTCAAATAATGTTACCATTTTAGTTTGTTAAGTCATATCACTGACAATTATGCAAGTCATTGCAAACCGAATCTCCCTTCAGGGATCAATTATTATTGCTTTTTTCTTTAACTTATCTTTTATTATTTATTATAGGGAATTTTAATGTGAAGGACTGAAAAGTAAATATATTGTTATTATTTTACCAACTTGGTCAAAGAAACGTTTCATATTTCTAAAACCTAAAATAATACATGCACCAAATGAAACATCTTAAACCAAATAGCTTAAAGAGGTAGCTGGTATTCATACATGAGCTTTAAATTAAAACAAATTATGGTGCTTTGAAAATTTTAGAGAAAAGTCTGTTCTTTTCACTCCGCAATATAGATCTAGATTTAAAACTGAAAGCAAACATCCTGGTATAATGTAGGCCAGGAAAAGCAGCACAGCTTTGGGAGCAATTTGATAGTTGGGAAAGTTTCATGCAAAAAAAGTATATTCTCCTTTAAAAGGAACGAAGAACTAATTAGTTTTCAGATCATATTATTGAAACAGATCTTCCAAACAGCACACATATATATATATGCGCTCTGGATATAATCCCGCTTATACTAGTGAATTCCTGGCTACAAAATCCTATTTTATTCTGCACTGTCAAAAAGAGCAGGAACCTACTAGAATCTATTTAGTAGTCAAAAGTAAGATATCAGACTTTACAGATCGATATATCAGTCTCAATTAAATGGCCTAATTTGTCAAATATACCGAATATGTTATTCAATTTGATGTTTTGTATTAGCACTGAAATGTTTTAGCATATCAGAAAGTACTCAAAATGTACTCACTTTTTAAAAAAATACTTGTACTCTTGTCAAGTACATTTTACAGGACAGTACTTTTACGGTACTTAAGTACATATTTTAGATTGTATTTAAATTTGTACTTAAGTACCTTTTTAAAAGTACTTTAACAGCCCTGTAACCGGAGGGTAGCCTAGGCTACAAAGAAAGATTTGAGAGAATATAAATATAGATCTAGATCTCTAGATCTAGATATTCTATATAAAAAATGCTTGTAGTGTGAAGCATCTAGAAAACGAAAAACAAGAAAATAAAATTACTTGAAAAAAGTTTGGTTAAAATTCATAATTAGAGTCTTATGCTAAACACACAACAGGATATAATAATATTAGAGATCTAGATTTAGATCTAAATCTAGATATCTAATCTAAATCTAGATTCTAGACTAGATCTAGATTCTAGACTACTCTACTATATATCTAGATTCTACATCATACTAATCATTAGTCTAATGTCCTAGTCTCACCTACCACAGGGGCTGCAGTCATAATAAACGAATCATAACTAAAAAATTACCTTACTCCCCCAGCCACGGTAGATCTAGTTGAAAAGTCTATGTTCAGCCGTATTTTGTCCACATACAATACGCCCTTGGCTTAGGCCAAACATCAGGCGTCGAAGTCGAAGGGGGACAAAATCAATTTCAATGAAGAGGCATAGAATCTAGATTTCTAGTGCCTGTACACTGTACTATCACTCTATCTATGCTGAATCAGAATATCGTCTTTGCATACCGGTTTCGATCAATGAAACGGGTTTACGTCAGAGAACTTTAAAAGGGGAACTCTACATTCATACAGACTGCTACGTCACTTTGTTTGTATCTTCCGTGCAAATAGTCTGCCTAACAACCGTAAACAATGTTCGACGCCATGTTTTAATTATTTTTCAACAAGTCTCGTTTGACGAGATATCAATGATTATGCTTCTTTGCTTTGAAAAATATTTATAATAGATAATTTTTGTTCTTGTACTAATTTAACCGTCAATACATTAATTTACTTAAAGAAAAAAATGTATGGCAAAATTTTAAAAAATAATAATGCGAAAGATCAAAGCACTGGAGTCCGCAGCAGTGACGTCACGAATGCCAGCTTAGGGCGGTAGGGTGCCCTAGTGCCCTGCGCAGCCGCCATAGCGTTGAGGGCAAAATTGCCAGTTGGCGATAAAAACACTTTTGAATTTGTTGTCATATCAAAGATTATCTTAATATATATATATTATACAGATCTTTGGTCATATCGTAACAATATACGATGATGTACTTTTGTGTCATGCATGGGTGTACAAACCGGCATGAAAAGGAGAAAGATTTCACCAAACTCTCTGATTTCACGATAGCTAAAACAATATAATTTATTTTTATTGGGGCGGGGGGGGGGGGGGGAGCAGCTGCATGTTCCCCTTGTATGTCGATAAGGGCAAGAACCGCCCACACATCGCACGTTCCTTTTAATTAACGCCTTTAGTTTAGGCTGCATAATAAGGTCTTTCTCAAGTGTAAGGGCGATTTAACATAAAGAACGCCGAAACTTAAGCGGCTGAAGATCGGCGCCAGTAGGTGTCTGCTTGACTCCACATAGAGGGCGCCTAAAGCCTAGATCTAGATATAAGAAAAAATTACACCACAACACAGCTGGTATTTATGAAGCATTTATTTGGGGATTTTAAAAAACTCGAAATTTCTAGCCTAAAACATTGCTTAAAATGTAATTCTGCTCGGGTAACACCCTAATTTGACGACGCTGATTTCAAAAATGTAATTTGTTTTTGTCTACCGTGAAGCACCAGTCCTGAAATGACCATTTAAAATTGTCCCCTGTCCAGTCGGGTGACGTCACGCAAACCGCTCAACCGGAGTTGGCGATGGCGAGACGGCGGGGCGGCACTGAGAGTTCGCGACCTCAGTGCTTTCTTGTCGCATCTCCATTTTTAATAACAGTGAAAGCAGTTCACAACAAAGAGTGAGCTTAAGAAGTCACATTTTCACTATTAAAAAATGGAGATACGACAAGAAAGCACTGCGGTCGCGAGTTGACAGCGAGACGCTCTTCCCACATTTTCGGCGTAATAAGAATGTAGTTCGGATTCCGATAAAGCCGACAACGCCGACCCGAGTTTAGAGCCGCCTGCAGTCTGCCAGCTCTATGTGGGGCAAGTTGGAAATCATAAGGGAATTTTTATACCTATCGGCGCTTACTGAGTCAGTTTCCGAAATCGGCGTTCTCTGGCGAAAACATAGAGAACGCCGAAACTTGAGCGGCTGAAGATCGACGCCGACAGGCGCCAGTAGGTGTCTGCTTGACTCCACATAGAGGCCGCCTAAAGCCTAGACCTAAATATAAGAGAAAAAAACTACACCACAACACAGCTTGTATGAAGTATTTACTTGGGGGTTTAAAAAACTCGAAATTCCTAAATATTGGTTAAAATACTATTCTGCTCCCTTGCCACCCTAATTTGATGACGCTGATTTTAAAAATGTAATTAGTTTTTGTCTACCATGATTAAGCACCAGCTTTGAAATGGCCATTTAAAATTGTCCCCTGTCCAGTCGGGAGACGTCACGCAAACCGCTCAACCCAAGTTGGCGACGGCGAGATGGCATTGATAATTGAGATCAGTTCACGACCTCGGTGCTTTCTTGTCGCATCTCAATTTTTAATGACAGAGAAATCAGTTCACAACAAAGAGTGAGCTAAAGAAGAAGTCACATTTTGACTGTAAAAAATGAAGATACGGCAAGAAAGCACTGCGGTCGCGAAATGACAACGAGACGCCCTTCCCACTTTTTCGGCGTAATAAGATAATAATGTAGTTTGGATTCCGATAAAGCCGACAAAATTAACGCCGATCCGAACTTAAAGTTAATAAAGCCGTCTGCAGTCTGCCAGCTCTATGTGGGGCAGGTTGGAAATCACAAGGGAATTTTTATACCTATCGGCGCTTACTGAGTCAACTAGTCTCCGAAATCGGCGTTCTCTATGTTTTCGCCCTAAAGTGTTGAGTTTCCAGCATTTTGCTGAGTTTTTGAATATTTGTTTTTTACGGGTTTTGATTTTGTTAATTATATTAGCCTATGTTGTTTAATCATGCATCGCACATTAATTACTTCATACGTACCGTACATGCATACATAATCCCACATAAACTGATCGTATGGGAAACATAATAATTATAAGCTTAAACGTGTGCTTCAATGAACGATAGATGAGAAGTCGTTTAGTTTGTTCCATTTGTTTAATTAATAAAAAGGACACTTTCATACTTTTTACAAAAATCTTTTTCCAAACTAAAAAATACCACATGCTGGAAATTGTGGTATCTTCTCTTTAGTTTTTTACCCAAACATGTGTTTACTTGGATTTTGCGCGTTAATAGCAGCCTCGTTTTTCTCAAGAGTTTACTTCGTTTTCTTCCGTTCACATTCTCTATATAATCTCTCCATGGCAGTTGGTCTGAAATAAGAGCGCTCCCCCATCAGTCTGACAGGTACATCATCAGGACTTCGCGTACTACAATGCCCCAACATAGTTGAAAATACATTTTTATTCTTTTATCTATTCATTCTTCTGTATATCCTTAGCGTGTTATTTTGAAATAGAATCGAACCTGATCTAACCTTAATCTATCTCTCTCTCTCTCACACACACACAGAGAGAGAGAGAGAGAGAGAGAGAGAGAGAGAGAGAGAGAGAGAGAGAGAACTCATCACTGTCCAGGACGTCCACCTGTATAAGACAAACACTTTCCATCTCGACAAATGAGCGGGCGTCTTGGACAATTTCGACGGTTGTTGTTTTTTAAAGCAGGGTAGTGAGATGGAAACAGATGACTCTACAGCTGCTCCGGTTCGTTATAGTTGGAAAGTCATTAACTTTCTTCTCCGTGTCAAACGCATCATATTACTGTCCCCGTGGTTTTCTGCACCCCGCATAATTTAGCAATATTTGATCATTTTTGGCATAATTTCTGATTATTTTCCTTTATCGTTCTTTGTTAAAAATTAACAGAATCGCATAATTTCACAATTGTGGGCTTAGCTTGCATAATTTCAGACTTTTTCTTGCATAAAACCACGGGGACGGATATTAATCTTCTAGAGAAAAGGGATTAATGCATCAAACATTTTTAGGGAGACCATAGGTGGCTCGTTGTGGTCCAATTTTGCAGTCACGCACAAAGGGAGAAAGAGAGCCTTCGATAAAGAATAAAATTTTCCAGTTGCAAACAACAAAGACTTGCCGTCGATACTGTTTGATCACTAGTTCAAATCAATTTTTAATTCCCGAAGTCTGGCTGATAGTTGGGGAACCACTGTAGATTCCACTTCTACCAGCTTCTTACACTCCTATGGCGGTTTCTTAGCTTTCCGTAGTTCATGAACAAAGTATGTACAATGATGATCTTCCAATCACGGTCATTCCACTCTTGGCCAGCCCAGATGACCGTGAAGAGCCTGTACTACTTCAGTTTTCATCTTTTCACTGAAGTCAGGAGGTCTTCCTTCATACGTCCAAAGGACGTTTCCAAGTCTGGTTCTCACTACATGTGCCTCACTGGTCATAGGCCTCTAATCTTAATAATATAATGGGACATTGAGCAGTTTACAGAAATATCTCATCTCCAGTGACGGTATCCTTTCTACTTTCAATGTCTTTTGTTTTTTGTTTTAGTTGAGGCTTTACAGCGCTCGCAACTGCATAAGGTCAAATGAGCGCCAGAAGATTAGAGGTGTTACAAGAGAGTAACAAACATAAAAAAGGAGGGGAGATAAGGACGATAGATGTTTGATAGGAAAGAAGAAGCAAACCACACCAGAGCACCCGCCAACCACTCACAATGTCTACTGGTGTTAATAGTTAAGTAAGGTGTACGTTTCAGTCACATCGATTTGATAATGGACATGACCAGTTAACGCAACCACCTAATCTTGGAGCTGATGGCAATTTTCTTGTCATCAAATAATTTAGGGT
>NW_004797305.1:685806-702908 GCF_000002075.1 Aplysia californica
AGAGAGAGAGAGAGAGAGAGAGAGAGAGAGAGAACATGAACCATAAAAGGAAGTATAATAACAATGCACCACAAATACTCAGTTATCCAAAGACAGACTTTTATGCTTCATCACATATTTTTGCTGATGAGAATACAGAATCAAACACAATGTGCTGTATTACTTTCAACAGGTGTAAGAAAATAAATATTTTAGTTTATTTGACATCTTTTTCCCCCGAAGTTATTACATATTCTGTCCCCGTGGTTTTATGCACCCCACTTAATTTAGCAAAATATAATTTCGGATTATTTTCCTTTATCATTCTTTATTAAAATTAACAGAATCGCATAATTTCACATTCTTGGGCTCAGTTTGCATAATTTCAGAATTTTTCTTGCATAAAACGATGGGGACAGAATATTACAGGCAAACAAATTGACATTTGAACACTAGGATCTTCTTCTACTCACCAGCACCACATCATTCAAATTTAGTCAGTGGTAATTCAAGTTACAACTGTTGTCCTGATGTAAAAGTCAAGGCAACCAAAAATGGGTAACGTTTCTGTGACTAAAAATAATGACAGCTATGTGCTAAAAAGTAAGAAAATTCACATATTATTGTTCTTATTTAAGAACCATGATTCACACCCTTCATTTTATTCTTACAATATATTATAATCTTTGCATAAAGCAGAAAGGCAATCACAGGGCCTCCAACAATGAGCAGAGTGATACATGAGCCTGAATGACATGGACAACATGTTGTGTCCACTCCTTGTCTATCATCTTCTTCATCTCATTTCCATTTCATGACAAAAGACTACACTGTGTAATTCATATACATGCATGTATCTCTTTCTTGTTCTGCAATCTATTTTTTCCAGCAATAATCTTGCATCCGTGGATCCCGTTCTGGTGATCGATTCCATAAAACAGTGCTAGGTCCAAAGGCTCCTAATCCTATGTCTACTCTATGCCTTAGTCTGACCGAACATTAAAGTAAACAAAATCACAGGCCTCATTTTAACAGCCCACCAAAGCAGGAAAAAAAGTACAAGTTATTTGTGTTGTGCATGCTGCAAATGTGAAGACAGCATACATCGCAAGGTAAATAAAGGTAGGCCTAAAGAAGATTTCAATTTCAAGAATTTGTTTTTATATTCTCTTTGAGTTCTGCATGTTCAAGTTTTGAGTACAATTACCCAAAAGAACTTTTCACATACCGGTACAGTAAAAGTAAATAGTGCCAACACGAAATGACAGCTTTTTAAAAAAACAAATCCTGATGTCATTTGTTAAGTTGCAATTCCTTTAAAAAATGAGATCACACGCAAATGTGTTGCATCAAATATAAGGTCAGTAGCTATGATCAGCCGCAGAGATTTAATTTGAATTGGAACGTACAATAGAATTATAAGAATCATATATATGGTACATATTCATAGTGTGAGATTAAGAGGGTTCCACCTGCATTTCAGGTAATTTTGAGATATTGGACGTCAAAGTTTGCAATTTAATTTAAATGCAATAGCAGACAGAAATGTTTTCATGTGTATTTTTCTCGGAGCAGAATAGTTATTACGAAAAAAAATTATTCTTTATGCCATAAAGTTGTATTTAAAAAAAACTTCCTTTGACAGTTTAAAAAAAAAAGAACATGCTGCCAATCTAAAGCATGATTTTTTTTAGTAGGCATAAAAATACATTTAAAGGCATCAAAGACAATATACATACCAAAATTGACTCCTATCCTAGTGATTCAATTCATATTTACACAGACAGGTCAGCCTTCAAGGGAGCTATAAACGCAGGCTTTGGGATAAAAATTGAACATCCTAACAAAACATGTGAAGAGCTATTTGATGCAAGTGGTACTTCTTGTACAAATTACGAGGCTGAGGCCATCGCCATTGAAGCAGCAATCCTACACCAGACCAACATTTTCATAATACATCCAAACAAAATCAAGAACACTATTATCTTCACAGACGGAAAGTCAGTACTCCAAGCTTTGTAAAACATGAATTTCGAAAGCCCAGCCTGCCTATCTGTGGCTCAAACAATCAACACCTTCATACAGACCTATGCCGTCGACCTGACACTACAGTGGATACCTGGCCACAGCAACATCCAAGGAAATGACAGAACAGACACCCTTGCCAAGAAGGGAGCATCACAAACACAACCTCACAACCCAGTATCACAACAGACAGCCAAGAACATCATCAAATGCAACACCAGGGAACAGTGGCTGAATGGATGGGCAATGGGCAAAACTGGAAGAACTGTATTTGCACACATGACAGCCCCCAACTCTAAAGATGCAATAAATTCCCCGAGTAGAAGAGAACAAGTCATGATCTTTCACCTGCCAACACAACACATACCACTAAGTTCCTACCTATGTTTTAGTAAAGAGGTTTTACGGACGATAGATGTTTGATAGGAAAGAAGAAGCAAACCACACCAGAGCACCTGCCAACCATCCACATTCCTACCTTAATAGGATCCGTAAGGATACCCCACCCGACTGCTCGTTGTGCGCCTGCCAGGATGAAACAGTACTACACCACCTCTTTAACTGCCCAGCACTTTGCAACCTGCGTAGCACCTACCTATCTGCCTCCCCAGACATATAAAAAATACTCTATACAGCAACAAAGCACAGCCGATTAAATTCTTTGCCATATCGACAGACTGAAGGGCTAGAACCCAAATGGCTGCTGGATCAGAAAAGTAAAGTACATACCAAAAAAAAACCCAACTATATTTTCAAAAACACAATTACATCAAATTTCTCATCATGAGGAACCAAACACATCCTGATTATAATCACTCTGTAACTCACTTACAAATAAATGACATGCATTTCAAACATTTCAGCTGTAAATATGACTTGCAATATTCACAACTATCAGCAAACAACCCATTCCCGAAACCAAAATGTAGGAACCGGAAGCAAAACTAAATGAAAAGCGAAGAAGGATTGGGTCTGAGGAAACCTGCCGGGGACAATTTGAAATCTGACATTGTTGCATATTTGACAAGCTCCATCATTCTTAAGCATTTAGCACTTTACTAAGGGGCATTTGGATTTTGCTGTATAAAGTTTTGGTTCTTCAAAGGAAATGTTGAAATGTCAGTCCAAAAGATAAGTTTTCTGTATTTCATAAAACTTCATCTGTTAAAGACAGATATTCGTAGGTCTAATTTTCACAATATCTTAAAATCCTGTGCCCTTTCCAAAGGGTCTTCTTGGAGCTCCTCACATAGTTTTGGAAGTCAAAAACAAAATGACAAGACATTTCAGGTTCTGAGACATGAAAATGGCACAATAAGTTTTCTATGCTCATCATTCATACCGGCAAGCTAGCATTATAATGAAGCCTAGAAAGTCTTGCTGCAGGCAAATGTACGATCTGTCTGCCTCCATGCAAGACCATGCGCTCCCACTCAGACACTCTTCATGTTCAGATTTTGTAGATAAAAGAAAATTACACAGGCATCCGAGGGGCAATGAGAATGCAGTCTCCTGCACTACTTTTTGCAAAAATAAAAAGGGTACCTACATAATGTGCACAAAAAATGTTTTCATTTTGGGGAGAACCTTTCATTTCAATGATTGAGCAACTACAGTCTAACACTCACATAGCGAACATGCACAAATAGCGAATAGATTTTCGGGTCCTGATTTTTTCTTTAAATTATATTCTTTACATTCAAAACACGCACAAGACGTAATCAATTCAAATGTAGCAAAAACATTTCTGTCAGTGAGGGTAGATCTAATTAAACTACTGCAAATTCCGTTTACCGAAGTAGCCATGAGAGAGTGGGCATAGTATGAACATAGGCTTACCATCCCTCTCAGTCTAAGCCGAGGGCAATAGTGTAGATCAAGGACTTGTTCATTACAAATGTCACAGAAATGTTCAGCATTAGATTTAGTTTGCACACTTTTCTTGATATAGGTAGTCTGCGGTTGCGTGGCCACATATCAGGTATTGTCATTATGTGCGCCAACGCATTTCCTCTTCAGAAGAGATTACACACAATGTGACAGCTTGCCAGCATTCTGCAAAGTTACGTCTAGGTGAAGTCGTAGAAAAGAGTGGACCATGGCAGAAAAAAAAAAGCTGAAAGGTTTCTCAGACCAGATAAAACGGCTGATCCTGACAAAGATGGATACAAAAATCAATGTCAAAAACCCAAATTTGTAAAAATTAAGACGGCTATATACCAAACCAACAGGCTTCTTGGTATGACATAGGTGGCATAATTCAAGTAAAATTTTGAACCAATTGTCCAACTTTTGTCTCTAAATTATCAATAACGGCCACCCAATGTTGAAAGAAAAAGTGGCCATCTTCCAGACGTAAGGGGGAAATGGGAAGTGGCGGTTTGTACGTGTGATTGTCTTGTAGAGGTGGCAATTAGAGCAGGTTCAAATGTATTTTATATAGCTGGAAATTCTTGTACAACGAATAAATTTCCACAACCCACCAACCAATTTCGCTATGTGATTGCTGGACTGTATCTGTAAAATTCTCTCAAGTAGATTTTTTTCTCTCCAAATTTTAGTTTTTCAAAACCTGAGAAATAACCTGAGGAACTGAAGGTAATATATAGTGATTATGGTATCCATTATGAAAAAAAAAAAAAAAAGGAAGGGTTCAATGAATGGTCATTGAGTCAAAAACATATTTCATTTCTACTGATTTCTCTGATTAAATCATAAATTATAACATATATATATTATTATATCATTACATATATATATATGTGTGTGACGACATAAACATGTCCTTCAAGCCAATATTCAAAAAGAAATTTTTAGAGTGTTTGTGTTTTTTACACATCCGTCCACACAATTTAGAAGCCATTATAAAACCCAACTCTGATAAATGCCACATTTCAAGTTTACGGATACAAAATAAACTAAAACAACAACCAAAATAAAATTCACTATGACTGAGAAATCATCAAATCAAATCACACAACTGTAAGTCCAGAGGTAAATATCTTATGGCTTGAAATTGGACAATTTGAATCAATATTATGACTGTTGCTTTTATTGTAAACTCATCATTGTGCTAATTCATCTGTCTTTCTCTAGTCATCTGCTGTCCCTTGACTTGAACCTGCGGGGCCAGAAGCTGTTGCCGGGCAATCTTCACTCCATGCACACTCTTTGTTCTGCTTCCAGGATGAAGAGTCATCAGCATAAATTTCCTAAAACAACAATGCTTGAATTATTGCAATAGTTTGGGGTGTTGCTGATGGGCTACAGTTTACAGTGTGTCAGCATGAACAAAGCCATATTTCATTAGGAACAGATTATGACAACAGTAACATTGAAAAGAAGTAAACGGACCCCGCAATTCACTTTAAATCTATGGTATCTGATAAAATAACCCTGAAAACAATGCCATGAACCTCATTCAATTAACAAAAAAAATCCCACTTTCGAAGAAAGACTTGACTGACATGTCTGATCTCTTTTTTTTTAATCCCAAAAAGTCTTCTGAAAACATTTAGTCTTACTTGAAAATACAACTTTTCATGACTACAAATCTGTATACACATATATCAGGGTGTCCAGCAATATTTCCAGAAAAAATTTACTACCTGGAACAAAAATTTACTACCCAGCAAATCAAGCCCCACACCTGCTCAAAAAGGGGAGATCATTTGCACCATCAATAACATAATATTACACAGTATATGAAATGATTATAACACACAACAAAGTCCAGTCAGCAAAATGGAGGATAGAGACACGATCGCACGCTCCCTTGCCACTAGATTTAGTTTGAGTTTTATTAAGATATTTAAGCTCTTATGAGCACCAAGGGGTGGATGTCAACAGAGAAGTCCAGACGGGGAATCAAGCTTACTCTGCTCACCTCTCTAGCCTCAACAGCACAAAGTCTGCTTCAGGGGCTAGCGTGGCCTAGAGGTTAAGGTGTTGGCCTCGCATTCAAAGGTCAGGGGTTTGATTCCAGGAAGCGACCAAAACAATTTCTTCTCTAAACCTGTCTCCTTTCACCTCCTTTCCTGTTCTCTAGCAATGTTCTGTCATCTGCTTTCGTCTCCACTTTCTGCCCCCACCCTCCTTTGCCCCCTTCTCTGGGCTCCTGACTCTTTCTGTGGCCTTTCTACTGCTACTCCTTGGCTCCTTACTGCTGTCTTTCAGCCACACCCCTGATCTTCTTGTAGGAAAGATCTACACCTAGCCTTCTCGGAAAAGGGCGAAAAATCTCAGAGGTCCCATGTGCAAGTTGCGCACGTTTAAGATCCCTAGGTGGTCTAAAATCCATAACTGTAGGCTCCGGCCGCCACCTGGCAAAATTCAAACTTTTCTACCAGTCTTGAACAGAAAGCTACAATATAGTTAAAATTTACTGTCACTCACCAAATGAAACGCCAACACTTTACTTCAGTAACACGGCTTACAAGGTATGAAGAGTAACACAGCTTACAAGGTATGAAGAGTAACACAGCTTACAAGGTATGAAGGATCTCGATTCCACACACGGCCTGCACCAACGCGCGCTTTGTAGAAAGCTCTAAATCTAATCAAAATTCTGAAATTTGCTTCCAAGTTTTTGTGCTCTGGTGTTGCCTTCAGCAACCCCCCCCCGTGTATCTTTTAAAAAAATCAATAATCCTCTGCCCCATTCCGTAGTCCTATACTTTGCAATGATCAGAGTTTGAATGAACTTTAGCGACCCCAACAAACGCCGGTGCTCACACGATGCCATAGCATATCTTGTGGAGCAAACGTGTGCAGGTTAACTGACCTGTCATGATGGCAAGCCCGACAATCTAAAAATCGGAGGACGCTTGTATATTTCTTTTCTTTTTTTTCCCCCACAAGTGACAGCACAGTGACGAGTCCAAGGACTGATTAAATTTTATTTGCGAAGCAACACAGCGTTTATACTGCACAACCCGCATGTCACAAAGTAATGTTGCATTAACAGTCTATCGCCCGCAAATTTCAGGGTGGTAACGAAAGCGAAAGTAGATCTTGATTTTCCCGATCAAGCCTCGGTATCACATTCACTTCCGCCTGCCGCCATAGCCATCTGTTTGCCTGAAACGTACTCTCAGACGGGGAAAAGGTGAAAGAATATTACAATAGCAACCAGCAAAAATGAACTTAATGACCTCATCGGATTCAGTTTTCAAATATTCGAGTTCCGCGATACTGATACTACTCAAAGATCGTTGTACTACTTTGACAAAAGATGGAACTTGGTAATTGCTGAGTACCGTGGCTATGACTCCATTCACTGAAAAGTCTTGCAGGCTTCATCACTCTGTACGCAGGTGAATTTACTACCGTTTACCAAATGTTTACTACCTTCATTGCACATTTACTACCATTTACGACCTTCACGGCCAGGGCGCCGAATTTACGACTTTTTTTGACTTTACGACCTCCCTGGACACCCTGATATATACACAAAGAAACAGTGCTGCCGTTATGAAAATCTTCCCTTTACCTTCTTCCAAACAGGCACAACAGCTTTCACAGTGTTGATGGCATACTGAACAGCATCTAGAGACTCCTTTCGGTGTGCTGAGGAAATGGCAATGATGATACTCGCTTCTTTGACAGGAACCACCCTAAAAACAGAAATTAAATTCAGTATGGTATTCAGACAGTTTGATAATATGCCATACTTAGTGTTACACTCCGTCATATGCTTTTTTGAAAACTGACGTGTGATGGAGTCTTACACTGAGCAGATGCTCTGTCTTAAAGGATGATAACTATCAAACTAAGGCAGGATTCAAACAATACAGCGCTGACTTGCGTCAAGCTACAAAATGTGTGCTTTAATGAAAGCCAAATTGTCCAAATTTCCAGTTTCTGCTCTCAAAATGATAAGAGAAGACACAAAGGTAGCCTTCAGTACTTTCATGACAATGATAATCTTTATTCACTTCGCAAGGAGAAATTATGAGACATGCTGACAAAGTGAGTTACTTCTCACAATCCAAGAATGGAGATATTGGCCGAAAATCGACACTGGGGTCAGAATGATAGATTTCTTTTTTATGCCATTTCGTTCAAGTCTACTGTGTCTTTCGATATTCCATATTTACAAATTGTTAAAATCCGAGACGTAATTCATTTTGTCAGCCCATTTCACAATTTGTCTTAGTCATTTCCACTTGCGTAAAAACACAATAAGACAACACATGAAAATATGTATTACATGCTCGCACAACTCCTGTGAGCATTCTCTCTCCCTCTCTTTTATTTGTAGCACTGTATGTACAGTAACCTCACTGCAATTGGTAAAAATGAATTTCTATATATCTGCCTTGCTTTCTTGGAGTCATTTACTGGGGTCGACAACTGACATTCCCATGTTAATGGGTGGCTATAAATACTTAGCATTGTTTCCGCCTATTTTGGAATGTTTGTCTTGCACAAACATTTACGGTTATTTAAGTATCTATCAATAATTCTTAGATGCTTTTCTGATCAACTTAAAAGTCACCAAGAACTAATGTTAGATACCTAAGTTATAGTATTTATTGTGCATGCTGACTCATGACTTGTATTGAAGACCTGCAAAATAACCCTGGCAAATGTTTTATTGATAAAATAAAAAGTCGACCCACTTCTTCCAGGTTTAAAACAGAGAATAACACCATCGATATCTAACCTTGTACTAAAGCTACAAATTTGTTATTTCTATAAGAGCTCACCCTATGCGGTGTATCATGGCTATTTTGTGGACCTGCCACTGCTGCCTGATGGACGCACATACTTCAAGCATCTTCTTCTTGGCCATGGGCTCGTAGGCCTCATACTCCAGTCTCAGCACCTCCTTGTTGTCAAAGTTGTTGCGAGTGGTTCCTGAACAGCCAACATTTGGAATAACTTAGGTATTGGTATTCATAACAATAGTTACAAAACTTTTCTATAACTATCAATTGACATACGGATCAATGTTCTTTTTATATAAGGAGCTAAAACACGACAACATTCAAAATAGGGATGCAATGAACTTGATAACAGATCACATACCGTACATATTCTAAATAAACCCATTGATATACGCTCAGTCCTTGACCTTTTCTCACTCCTGTAGTGGGAAGTCTGGCCGAGTGCCTTAGTTCAATCTCACACCCCTTGAGGGATCAACACTAAAACCATAAAAAGGGCTACTGCTTTGTCACGTAAGTTGCAGGAAATGTTACAGCAAATATCATTTGCTTTTAGCTGATCGAAATTTAGTTTTAGGTCTTGTATACAATAAGTTCTTTTGAGTAACAGATGGTATTTGTAAGGTCATTTCAGCTGAGCCATAATATTTCCCTTCCGTCACTGTCATCAAGAAATCAAACTACCTCATATTATGTCAGGACAAGGGTGCTCTACCTTTAACCCTTTTCCAAAGTAGAAAGCTTAAGTGATAAAGACCCAGAACCATCAAATAGTAGCCTCTGTACAATAAAACGAAACATTTTTAAAAGTCAAGTCCCCATTTTCAACAAGATTAAGCACATCAAGTCAAACCATGATTGAAAAAATAAGTAATCCCTCTCCTACAGAAAGCAGTTTGGGAGACACTGTTGAAAAAACTTACATCTCATCCCCTTTTTCATGAAAATGTTTCTCTCATACACAACAGTGGCACCTAAAATATCAAGTGAGTAAAAAACTTTAACTCAAACATGCTTACTTTATTTCCCTGGTTAGAAGCCAAGGATTTCTTAGCTTTTCTTTAACAGTGAGATGGAAGGACTAGAAAAAACGTTTTGCTTTGTGAACTGATCAAAAAATGTTTACCTATAAATAATGAGACTGCCCCACACGTGTCATCAGAAACAAGTTCAGTGATAGTATCCACACTCAACTTCTTCTCTGTAACATCAACTATGTCCATTTTATCACACTGCAGAAACAAAATACATTTTTGTGATTTTCAGATATGACACACCATGTACACGGTGAAGTGCATAAATCAGCTCTGATGAAACAAAAGAACAGCTCATTCAATATTTGAACTATTTAACTTCCTTTACATAAGCTGAGGTAAGAAAATGACATGATGTGAGCTACTAGAAAATATCAATAATACATCTTTAAAGTGTTTGAAAATAAATTACAACCAAATAAAACTACTTAGCAATTGTGTTTCTATAGCAAAAGACTAAAATCAGTAAAAGAAAATTTGAGGTCGACTTCCAACTTTGACTCACTATGATGTAAACCTTAAATAATGAATATCCTCATTTTAAATCATACTGTCTACCTTGAAACTTACATATAACGAAAGTCAGCTAGACCTCCAGCACACTAGCCTCCACTAATAGGGGGTATAATTGCAATTTCGTCTCGGCTCTGGAGCACAACCTCGTCGTCTCCTTCCAAGTAGTCCTCGTTGAGGGTCAAGATGATGTTATTCTTGAGAACACTAAGCCTGATAAACGAGACAATAGACCATTCCCAAGGTGCACACAATCAGTCATGAAAAAACAAACTCATTCACCAAAGCCTCCTATTCATTGTAAGAAACTAAATAATTAAGTATAACGTATGACACCCCCCCCCCCCCCCCAACGGATCAATTGTCAAAATGTGCAGTTAAGCTACCTCTGCGACTTACTTTCTCCAGTTGCTTTAGCATGCATATTCCCTATTCCTCTTTTCCTCCACTATAGCTGACAATCACTTTATCCACAGGAGAGGAAATTCTCACTTATATATTAGAGAGTTTACCTCCCACCTACATTCCCCATTATATAGCTGTATGCATGTTTTGTTAAAACACAGATTCTTTTAACATTCCCTACAACTCACCCGTTTTCTTCACAAATGTAAATCGTGTCCATATATTTATTCCCTCCCCCCCCCCCAAATCTTTCTAATATTCTTTCAAACAGACAAAATCCTTCTTCCCATCTCACTCCACTTTCTTAACTTTGTAACTTCTTTAAAACCTCTTCTCTTATATCTCTCCTTCCTATTTCAAAGTATTAACTCATTCGCTACGTATTATTTTTGCTTGTGGACGAATTTTTTTTCGGGAGGGCGAATGAGATGATGACTAGTGGGCAGTTAAAAGGTCTTTGGGGCCACAAATTCAAATAAATATCAACGTATTATATACCAATATTTTCAGTATGGTTTGTAGAATACATCTGTAATGTTTATTTAGGTATTTTTCAACTTTGGTTCCTGTAAGAGACGATTATGCAACACAATTTTGATTGGATGCGGATAAAATTTAAAAATAAAAATTTAATAATCTTTGGTGAAACTAAAAAAATATGTTTGCACCTAGTTAAATGATACATCAAAATAACCATAAATGAATATAGAACTGGAAAATATAGAAAAGTTTGTAGTTATTTACCTACATTCCATAATATTTGTACATTTTGAACATAACATCCGATATTGAAAAAAAAAAAAAAATTTATAATCTTGAAAAAACTATCACAAACAGAAAAAAACCCACTCGTATCTTATATGGAATTATTCAGAATTGCATTTGGAATAAACCTATACATGTCTTGAGTGGCACTTTTTGTCTAACTTCATCAAAAAGTAGTGATTTTGGGGAGAAAAAAATATTTTGACAATTTAGATCTAGACCTAGATCTAGATTAAATCTAGCACTCAAAAATATTGACTTCTCAATAACAGTGCAATGGCAATATGAGTCCAATCGTATCAATATTATAAAAAAGAGTCCCACATTTCTTTAGTTGTCAAAATAATGATAGATTTTGTTGTGTAAAATTACTAAGACTGGTGTCTGTGCTATAATTTTGGTATCGCGATAAAACACATTCGAATAAACTACGAAATCACGTTTCAAAACTGAATCTAAATTTCCGATTTTCAGTGGAAATGCTTGACCCGAAAGTCTACATTATATTATGACCTTTATTTTAACATGGATATGTGGATTGGAATAGAATCTAAGCAAAAATTGAAGATCGGTTCTCGAGCCACCGGGGGCGGCTTAACGTACTGACTGACGGCCCTTTAGCCGCGCCGCCCCCCACGGCTCGGCGTAGCGAATGAGTTAAACCTCATCTGTAATTTCATATCTCCCCTTTCCCACCTCTTCTTTCAATCTTTCAAATCTTTCCCATTTTCTTTCTCCTCCTTGTCTCTCCTTGGTTAAAATAAAATTTACAAAGACTAGCCCTCCCCACCCCACACCCTCCTTTATCTTGAAAATTCTTACAGCCCAAATTAAACTCACAAACACCACCAAAAAAAAAAGACAGAAAAAAGAAATGAAAACATAGCTCCACTTGGAAGACTTGGCACTTGACACTTACCCTGGATAAGTAGAAAGGATGTGCTTGAGGATACCTTGAGCTGAGGTTTTGGACGGAAGCTCAAGCTTGGCTTGCTTGATACCAGTGATCTCTCTACTTTTAGCAAAGAACAAGACATCGATCTGGCAAAGAAACACATAATAAATTAATGAAATGAATAAAAGAGTAGCTGATGCTAATGGCACTTCATTATCCAGTACACCCCTAGACTGACAAACAGCAAAAACTAGGCCTACTAAATAGTAAATAGATTTTTAGTTTGAAATATCTAAATACTCGTATTTATTGAGACGAAACCAAAAGGTACCGTACTGACAGTGCATGTATTTTAAACCTGAATAATTACTAATGAGACCTGTTGTACTCAAAAGGTTTCTAATAGGGCCTAAAATAAGTACGGCTAGACTGGCAGGCTAGTGTATTTAAGTACGGCTAGATGGCTAGGCTAACTATACTTTAAGGAGGCTAGACTGGCAGGCTAGCCATACTTAAATAGGCTAATGATGGCTGAATTGTAAATAAAATTTTAGTTTCCAATGCCTAAAGTATTTGTATTTCAGACGAAACTAAAAGGTGCCTAACTGACATGTATGTATTTTAAACCTGAATAATTACTAGATCTAATGAGACCTGTGTACTCAACAGGTTTCCGTCAATAGCGTACAGCTAGTCACTTCGTTCGGCTTTTGATCAACATTTTTCAATGAAATCCACTCACAAATTTTGTGCGTTTATCAAAGGATATAAAATATGGTGTGTGAACAGTAATGACCAAGCCTTTGTTTCCACTATTTAGAAGCTGAAGGCAAGCTTTTGGGGTTATAATGACTAATGAGACATATTATAATTGACCAGGTCGGTTTTGGGGACTAGAAATAGGTGAAAAAAACTGTGCATTTAAGAGTTAAGTCAGACAATTCACACCCCGCTGAATTTTCACTGCAAACAACACTTTCTTAGAACATTAATTAATCATTAGGGCCTACAATTTAATTTTTATGATTGTTTTAATTTTAGTTTAGCCTTT
Source organism: Aplysia californica (assembly GCF_000002075.1). Taxonomy (NCBI): domain Eukaryota; kingdom Metazoa; phylum Mollusca; class Gastropoda; order Aplysiida; family Aplysiidae; genus Aplysia; species Aplysia californica. Next base: position 699,145 of record NW_004797305.1, read on the forward strand.
TGGGGTTGTTGTCGGTCGGTGACGGTCGCAACGGTCGGCAACGGTACAGACGGCGAGAGTTGGCAACGGTCGGCGGCAGTCGGCAACAGTCTGCATTAAGTACTAGTATTGTATGTCAACTAGCTGTACGTGTGACCCAAAAACTTAATTCATGGCATTTTAGGTCAGCCAACTGCTCATCCAAAAACTAGAAGATGGAGGGAGACATTGATTTTTTGATGACTCGAAAGTTTAGTTTCTTACAAAATCTCTCTGAGTTTTCCATTCAGCGGACCTGCAGAACTTGGTTTGCCAAATTTGAACCTTGTTTCCAAGTTGGCCCTCTTTTATTTTTTTCTGAGTCATATAAGAGCCAAAGATTAGACCTAGTGTTACTAGAGAGTAATTAAATTAGTAAGAAATGGGGGGGGGGGGGGAGTGTAGTATATTATTAGAGATTTACGGCACTTGCAGTATATTATTAGGTCATGACGTAAGTGCCGAAGATTGTCAGAGTTACAAATCTGCCACTGACAATTAAAGATGAGAGAGAGAGCGAGAGAGAGAGAGAGAGAGAGGGATAGAGAGAGAGAGAAAGAGAGAGAGAGAGAGAGAGAGAGAGAGGGAGAGAGAGAGAGAGAGAGAGAGAGAGAAATAATAAAAACTTAGTGGCAAATGTCATATAAGTCTTTTGGTCACACGTACAGCCAGTTGACATACAATACTTAATGGAGACTGTCGCAGACCGTTGGGACCGCCCCTTTCAACCGACCCGTTGTCATTGCTTTTTTCTTTTTAGATATTAGAAGTAGACTAGACCCACTCTACACTAGACTATAGATCTAGTGTCTACTACTGTCTAGATTCTAGTCAGTTTAGTGATGGACTGATCTGATAGACAATTGAAATCATTGAAATCAATAAAACTAAAACAGATCTCTATATTAATATAATAATAAACTGAATTCATATAGCGCATTTCCAAAAAATAAGTGCTCAATGAGCTGTACAATATTGCAAAGAACATATGAAGCGCACTGCTCCTATAGTAATCCTCTTTCTCTCTCTTTCTCTTACTAGTCTCTCTCTCTTTCTCTTACTAGTCTCTCTCTCTCTCTCTCTCTCTCTCTCTCTCTCTCTCTCTCTCTCGCTCTCTCTCTCTCTCTCTCCATTACATCCTTGAGTAAAGACAATCCCACTATCATACAATGCTTACCCATACACCCTCGCACACGTTGATGAATTCACACAGTCATAAATTCTTACAGAACAGAACAGCATGAATAAACGATACTGAGAGAACATAATAGATACAGAGAGAACATAATAATATTTGTATTGGGAATATCGGAAATTGCAGATTGAAGCTGGACTGAAACAAATGCATTATAAGTGTTGATTAAAATTTTTGATAAAGTGGTGGACTCCCGAAGATGAGCTTGTAAAGCGTTCCACAGGGAGGGGGCGTGGTGTGAAAAAGCTCTCTCTCCGAGTCTCTGACTTTTGCTTTGGACAGGTCTTAAAAGTCTTTTCGGCGCTGATCTTAAAGGCCGAGAAGGTATGTATTCGATGACCATGTCACAAAGATATGATGGTGCAGATACACAGTCGAACCTGTGTAAGACGGCCACCCATTGTCAAGGAGAAAAGTGGCTGTCTTAGGCAGGACTGATAAAGATAAAAAGAAAACAAACCATTCCTTTCTATGGTCCCAACCGAAAGTAGCCGCATTGTTATTGTTGTTGGTTTGTATTTTGTTTGTTATTTTTATTTTTCTGCCGCTTTTGTGCAAAAGTGACAATATACTGAAATACTCAGACAAGGAAGACCGAGTACCATGTTAAAACAAACACACGGGTCGCCACCACTCAGAGAACGAGCGACACTCATGTCGCAAGTTCATGCAGACGACCATTTTTACTTTGTTACAGACTGGGTAAACAGTGACCATGGCATTCATCTCACTTACGATTTGTCTGAGTTCTCAGTTCTGGGCAGGGTTTTTATATGGGTCATGAGAGATCACATGCTTACCTTACCATCATTAGGTAAAAATTTGTTACCTATTGGTCAATAGTGGGAGGGTTCAATGCAACATGATCGGTTGGAGGACTACCTCTAACAACGACAGGTGACTGGAATTATAAGACGGCTTCCCCACAACGCCAGAGGCCAAAGTATAATTTATATAACAAAACGTGTAATCAAGGCATTAAGGCAAGGTGGCCATCTAAGACAGGTGTTATTGTTTGGAGTGATAGGGGTTGTGTGTTAAAATATGGTGACCACGGCGGACAGGTGGCCGTTTTACACAATGAAGGTAAGATTGAAGAATACCGGACCAGCGGACTGACTTTGCCTATGTCTCAACCTTAGGAATTCATAATTTCCCCGTTTTTAATATCTCTCAATGGAGAATCTCGGACCGGTAGATCTATTCATTAGAATTTTGCAAGGGGGGAGACCCCCCTGAAACCCCCCTCCCCCTCCTCCACCCCAACCACCCGCCCCACCTACCCCACTTTCTCGCGCAATAATCATACATTACATCATGTACGAGTGGTCCGGTATTCTTCAATCTTCCCAACAATGAATTATAGATCTATATCTAGATCTAGAGTCTCTAGAGTCTAGATTCTAGATTAGATCTAATAAATAAATACAACAAAACGCAAGGGGTGAATGTAAAGTGGCCGTTTGTACAGGCGGCCGTCTTGTAGAGGTGGCTGTCATGGCAGTTTCGACACTAGAATCTAGATCTAGATATATAGATATCTTTAGTCTATACTCTGAAAAGAATCTAGATAGAAGATCTAGAATCTAGACTCTAGATCTAGATCTAGATCTGGATCTAGATCTAGATTCTAGGCCAACATGATGTTGACGATCTCGTAGGCCTATCAATATCATGATTCTGACGAACTAAAATTTCGTACTGCAGAGTCATCCGTCGTGACTCTGGTCCTGATCCTATCCCAACAAACAAACAAGGTCCAGAATTCAGACAGAAATGTCATAAAGTAACAAACTTTCTTTGCAAGCATCATTAAGGTCACCTTATGATGTGTTTTTGGGAGGGTAAAGAACATTATTAATATTTTTCAATAAAAATCCGAACAGTAAGCTTACCTGGACTTCCCCCCTGCCTTCCATGTCAACTTAGGACTTCAACTCTGACCTCTAACAAAGACAGTAACGTAACAAACAAGATGGTCCACTCAACCAAAAAAGTGTCCGCCGGAAGTCCGCTCTTTGCTTCAGATGGCGCTGCAGTCTGTTTTGAAGCTCTTTTCTTTTCTCCAGAAGAAGAATAGGAATAGCACCTCCTAGCGTGCGCAGATCGACTGCTGTTCATCAACTGTTCGGGTTCGTTCAGTGCGGAGTTTTAGGTTTTTAAAATTTTTAATGACCTTTCGCCTTTCATTTTAAAGTCAAATTAAACGAAGAAAACAGTCACCCCTTCCTCCGGAAAAGGTGTTTTGTCAGAGTAACCATAATTTTAAGAAAGCGTTCTTCCGAAATTTGATTTCTTATTTATTAAAAAACTTGCTAGTTTCACTTTTATTTTTTTAACGCAAGTAGGGTAACTCTGTTCGCAAAGGGTGCGCATTTGCGAAGAGGGCTCCAAGAATTTTGAGGACACTTTTTGAATTGGCTCAAAGAGAGGAGTGGACCCTCTTGTGATGTCGACTTGTTACCTCTAAGCAATGATAATACATAACAAGATGGGCCACTCAGCCTAAAAAGTGTCCGCAGGAAGTATGCTCTTTGCTTCAGATGGCGCT
>NW_004797305.1:704112-707076 GCF_000002075.1 Aplysia californica
AGAGAGAGAGAGAGAGAGAGAGAGAACGAGAAAAAAGGGGTGGAGGGCTATCTGATAAGGACTGTCTCTGAACTTTAAGTTTTGATCCCCATGTTGACAAGTCGTGAAACACAGCCTACCAGTAGTTTAAACATCAATAAAGGCGGTGGGTTGGATGTTAGGGGGAGGGGGTAGATGTGAAAAAACCCCTCCCCAAAAAAAAGTAACAAAAAAGCAACAACAAAAACCCAACCCAGTTGTCTTGCCAAATAACAGAAGATTATTAAACAGATAGGAGAGTAAATCTTGCTGCATGTATAAGACCCTGCTGAAAGGATTCGTTATTAAAACATACCACAAAGTAGGCCTACTTGTATTGATTTTGACACAATGATTGCATGATTCAAGGGGAGTGCCATAGATTACTAGCTTTCATGTGTTATGGTGAACGTAAAGGACTACTTTGTCTTAGGTCTATAAAGCATAGGTAAAAGGCCTTCATTTAAAGGGCCCAAAGTCAAAATTATGGAATTTGAGTTGTAGGCATTTTTAGCTTCTTCAGTCTCTCCTACAACTATGTCATCGCATAAGAACCCCCAAAAACCGTATTTTCCCCATACCGGGCATGTTTGTCACCGCCATTTCCTCATAAAGTCAGTATTTTATTTTTCTTTATCCGCCGTTTTCTCAAAACGCGACTTTTCTCTATGCTTTTTTGAATAATTCCACCATTTTTCATCCAATCTTCATGAAATTTTCACAGAATGAAGACAAGATTTAATACTTTAAAAATTGTCTGTTGAATTTTTGATATATTGAATAGATTTTTGTTTGTGGTGTATGGAGTGTGGGTTTTCACGGATATTTTGCCAACTTGAATGCTACCTCAGGAAAAAAATTCATAAAAATTGTCTAATTCGTTTAGTAAAAAAACAACAGACAAATTTTTAGATCTAATTATTTGTGAACACGCATGCAAAAAACAATCAATTTCCATGAGCGATAAGTGCGGTATTCATTACGTAAGACGTGTCAACAAAATACAATATGGCCGCCGTATCCATGGAAAAGAAACTTTCTCAAATTTGATTGCTGATTTTAAGACTCCTTACTATGCTTGTTATAAGTGGGAAATTTTGTAAAATTCGGTCTAGTAATAAGCGAGATAGCCTTCAGGGAAGATTGCCAAGGCCTTCACACATTATAGAGCAAAGGAGCTTTAACTGATTGCTTGTAATGATGCCTCTGTTTATGAATTATTGAGCACAGTAATTTTGTTTCCTTTCTTTAAAGAAGTGCAACCCCCCCCCCTCCCCCAATATGGTTTTAACTATTGAAAAGGTAATAGGTGTTTACAGTATCCTTTGTCTTTTAAAGTTGGATAAAAACATTACAAACTGTATTGATGCGCAAATACTAGTCTTGACTGTAAGCTTGTATCATTGGGTTCCTTAGCCTGTCAATAATAATAAAGCGTATCTCACTCATTGCTCTTCCCCTTTATCTGTCAAGTATTTATTACTTCAAGATCCCTTCATCTGACCAAAATCACCGCTCATATTCAGGTCGTAAATCGTAATTGTTTTGTAAACGCACCAATTAAAATTCGAAGAATGAAAGTTTAGCTCAACATTACGCAAAGGCGATCGGACAGTCTCAGAGTACAGGGGCAAAATATGTCAAGCAAATTTGGATGCACACCTGATAGATGGTCAGGGAAATAAAAGCACTGATGAAATCACAGTTCGATGTGATTCCATCTGTTGCAGCCTTGTTGGTCCTGCCTACCAAATCACGCCTGGCCGTAGCTCGATGTTAGGAGAAATCAAAGGCGCCGAAAAGTTCACACGTAGGTTTGATCCTTTAAATTCATTGTAAGGCCCGTGCGCCTGAGGCGAACATTGTACCACTGGTCGAGAAATTTAGAGCGGAGATGTGATCGTATGTGTGTATGAGTGTTGATGATCCATGAAGGTTTTTTGTTGAGTAAAACATGTTCTAAAATGCGGGAACTTCAGACTCCTGAGCGGGATCTTATGGGTGATTTTTCTGTAATAAAATTTTGTTGTTTTTGGGGGATTGTTTCTTTTTTCCCCCTTTAAACTACGGAATCTTAAGTGAATTGGGATCATAAATGATGGGATCTCAGGTGGAGACTTCTATGATAGATTAAGTGCAGTGCTATTAAAGGAGACTCAGACTCTTAATTTCCACCCACCTCCGTTCCTTCATCGTTCTTTAACAGAGAAGTTATTCTCCGTTGTTTTTTAAAGCAGGTACTTGATTTTTTTTAAAGCTGCTAGGACATCTATATTTTGACATCAGTAATAGTAATGGGATAAACAGGTTTTAAAACATAAGTCTACTGACTTTCCTAATCTCAAGGACCTCAGAATAAAACCTTCTTTCCTATCTAGATTTCAGTGCAAGAGTCAGGCAGCGCGCAACGCAGCTTGACCATGGTTCCGCTGTGAGAGAGAGCTTCTATCAGGCATGCGTTGCCGCCCACAGAGCAGCCTTCATTAGGCCTATTGTATAACTTCCTTATCCGGGGCACAAAGTTATCCGCCCGCTCTTGACGTCACACGTGTGATCTCTAGTTCTATTTATAACCTCTCTGTGTATTGCAAATAATATCTTTTCAGAATCGATTATAGGCCTAGTCCGGACAACACCAAATGGACAACCTGTCGACTAAAAAATGTCGACCTCATTACACTGAATCAAAGCGAGTAAGTGGCGAATCTCTCTGAATTTTCGCTTTCGCGTCTGGATTCTAAAAGACCTGAAAAATCTTGATTTTCGTGCATGTGCGACAAATATAAAAAGGTGCTATCTTTATACTCAAGTCATAGTAATTAATTGCTCATTAAACTCAACACCGCACACTTCCCACTTTTTATAGCTAGCACGGTACAATACTAAAATCATAACAATACTGGGTGTCGTTGCTGGGGCTCAGCCAGAAATTTCAGGTGGGGGGGG
>NW_004797305.1:707654-711774 GCF_000002075.1 Aplysia californica
GTAGTGAAAATTTAAAAAATATTATCTTGATGATGGTTTTTCATTATTATAATTGGGCGCTTTTAAGGACAAGCGGGCTAACCCAGATTTCGAGGTTCTCCAGAAATCTTGATCTATACTAAAAGTTGACAATGCCCTATCTATTGGATAAGTTTGGTTTCATAAGTGTGTATATTTGTTTGGTTATAGAGAAAACACTCCTTGTATTTAAAGGAACTGAACAAGGGGCAAAAACTTTATCTTCGATTTTCCTAAAACAACATTTTTCGGGATAGCCCCCCTGTGCTTAAAAGCGACCAAATCATCCTTTGGTCAACAAAATATACCAGCAAAAGTGTGTTTAGAGGGTACTTATCTGGACAAAGAGATTGTAATTCCCAGAGTTCTTTCCCTTAGATTGTCAACCGGAAACAAAACGAAAAGTATGTTTTTCTATACTACCGGCTCAAAATACGAATGAAGATCATGACATTTGTTTATATTTCTTTTGCCAGAACGTCGAAAGTCAATAGCTGATAAATGTTAGAACCGTGTTCGATTCAACAGTACTTTATCAACTAGATATAGATTCTAGATCTAGATCTACTTGTACCTGTTCAGAATACGGGATGGCTTCTCGAGGTAAAAGATAAACGACTTCCTTCCTCGCAGTGCCCTGCTTGCTGTGGTCAAATCAACAAAACTTACTCTAGAGTGCTTTTTCAACAAGTAACAATACCAGCGCACTGTAGGGCTTATACGTTGTAGGTTAGTAGAAAGAAGATACATGGAATAATGGGCCTCGGGGTGTGTTTGATCACGATGGTAAGTACCGTGTCTGTGTATGTCTATATCTAGATCTAGAATCTAGATAGATCTAATCTAGATCTATATATCTAGATCTAGATCTAGTACATCAGTATTAATCTACGAGTCTATCAACACTAGATTCTATCTGTCTGTTGCTAGAATATAGATTTATTATCTAGATTTCTAGGTCTAGATTAGATATTTAGATCTAATCTAGATCTATTTAAAAGGCGAGCCGCGTCTGAAAAAAGTAAAAGATGAGTTTGATGCAGGATTTCCCCAATTTGCAAGGACCATTTTTGGAACATAAAATACAAGTTTGCTGGAACTAATGAAAGTGTGGAGTACTTTAGGAAGACTCAGTAGCAAGAGAGAAGAAGTTCAAATTTCAAAGGGCCGTCTCATGCAGGATGGGATTTAAGGGAAGGGGAAAGGATTCAATGAAAGTTGAAGGTTGACTATAAGGATAGCCTATATTACGTAACTAGGGGTGGCAGCAGTTTAGAATCCTGCAGAGTTAGTTCTAGATCTACATAACTTCCTTATTCATATAGATACATTCTGCTTCCTTTGTCTGAAAGTTAAAAGGACCGGCATCAATATATGCAAGCTATGAAATATGCAAAGTCGTGTTTCTGATTTGTGTATAATTATATAATGATTCTAAACGAGCAGCATCTTTAGCTTTGGTCTACTGCTGATCGGACGTAGATCTAAATCTGTGACCGTAACGTTAACAAAAAGTTAATAGGTTTTCGGTTTAGATAGGTTCAAAAAGAAGGAAAAAAACCCCGGGGGTTTACCGCTGTTTTCAGATCAACCGTGTTCGGTTTAAACGGACTCCGCTGTAGTTACCTGTCTTGTTCTGTACTGGTAGTCCTTTAGTGAATGGGTTTGGGAATTAACCTTTTACGTGGAGAAACAAAATTACAGCTTTAATGCCTCCTTCTGACCAATTTTGCATAGTGGTTGCCCTCTTTGTGGTGATGTAAAATGGTTGCATTCGCTTTGTTCATTTTAATGGTGCATCCAAATCTTGAACATCTAGCTTTCACAGGCAAAATTGAAGGCAAACGAGGCAGGGGTAGGCCCAGAGCAACCTACTTAGGGTACCTAACAAATGGGTAATGGGGAAAGGTCAGGGTAACGTAGCTTTTTTACGAGCATCCGAGCAAAGGAATGAATGGAGAACCATGATCGCCGATGTTTGCCAAATATCTGGCACTGAATGATGATGACCGAAATCGAAAATTCCCTGAACTGCACAGGGTTTTTACAGAATTGGAAAATATGAAATGGTTACTTAGATATAGCCGTTTCCTGTTAATCCCTGGACAGCCCTCGTAGCATGACATCAGGGGGTGCATACCTCGTTGATTCTAGCTGCCATGACGAATGAGGCTCAATGAGCCGAAACGGCCACGTGGTAGAGGATTTCAGTGGACCACTTTGGAACTTTGGTATCTTTCTTTGTTGTCCACGATAGCAGTGTGTAATGGGATAATGATATATGCCGCAAAGAAAAGATAAATATCTAGTCATTCTTCCCTCTCGCAGCTTCGAAGTTGGTGGCAGCAGGCGAATGGTAAGCAAGTAGGGCGGGTGGCAAAAAAATGTCATACTGGGCTGGGTGTTTCGGCGTGGGGCAACAACCGATTTTGTTTTCCTGGCCTGGGCCCTCAAGTCCTTGTCAGCTGGGACTGCAAGGTTCTATTGGTGCCTCTTGGCTGTCTACCTGTCAACATGGATGGTATTCTGACAGCCTCTTGCACCGCCATCTAATGGTCTTGTCTCTATCTTGCCACCAGATACATTGTACCGGTACCTAGTTGAGAGAGCGAGTCTGGTGTTTGCTCCTCTCTTTTTCATTAAAAAAATACAGCAAAAAAGACTCAACTTCGCTTAGCTGGTCATGTTGTAAGAATGCCTAATTTCAGAATCCCAAAGGCAGTATTCTATTCTGAGCTGTCTTCAAGGAAACATAAAGATGGCACATAAAAAAGAGCTGCCAAGACACCCAGAAAATGTTTCTGAAAGACCTCAACATAGGAGAGCCTAGCTCCTCGGAGACCCACTTGGAAAGCAGCAGTCACAGTAGACCGCAAGTCTTAATGGTACTTCACGAGGTAAAAATCCTGCAACCAAGAAAGAAGCTTCAAAGCCGCGGACATCTGCGAATGGAAACAAAGCGCTCAAGCTATTCTTTTTCAGAATTGGTCTCACTGGCCGATGCAAAGACCATACGTCATATTATACCTTATTTTTCCTTTTTATTTGTTTTGTTTTTAGAAACATTCTCTCTGCATGCATGTGCCATCGTAACGTATTAACATACGAATTATTATTATTACTAGACAATATGAGAAAGTGATTGGGTTTTTTTACTTCCCAAATCATTGCGATTCTCTACAGTAGGCCTTCGTCTATCGGCCTTTGACTAAACGTTGTCCTGCAGTGCCATTCAAATATCATCCGCCCCCACACAAAGCTACGAGCCGTCGGGTCACATTTTCTCGCGCTAACACTGGCAATTAAGCATCAATGGGAATGCAGCCTCCGTGACACACTTCATGAGACGGTAAAGAGTGCAGAAGCTAAGGCCAGCGCGATTTAGTGCAATTGATTGACTGTAATTGATTATAAATATTTAAAGGGCAGCCAGCTTCGATCCTGCCTGTCAGGGCCTTCGTCTGCCGAGGGACATGCAGCTTCTCAGCAGAAAGGCAGAGGTATTCGATTAAAAGAGACTTCCCAAATTCATGAATCGTAATTGAGTCACTTCTTGCAAACACCGCAGGGCATATTTGTTACTTCAGACACCGGTTTCATGAGGTTTAATTTTTTTTCCAATGCAAAGCAATGCATTCAGCGCTGTATCTTGTATTTTGTCTCTGCATACGAGTCAAGAAAGCCGTTGCTTGATAAAATGAACACAATAATTACTGCTGTAAATTCCTCACAGCTTGTTTAAGTTTCTGTCTTGAAACTAATGTTTTCATTTAGTGTTTTATGTGGAAAACATACTGCTCCATGGTGCAAGTGTCATGATCTGGCCTTTAAAACAATAGGCAGAGTTATAAAAATCGATTGCTCGCACATTGTGAACGACAAGACTCCACAGAGACTGTTGTTTATTTGTCATGTCTAGACATGTGAATGTATTGATGGTATGATTGAGGGGGGAGGGGGGATCAGGCCGGTCATGTGGTATTTTGGGGTGAGTTGGATGAGGAAAAAATTAGAAACATCTGTTACAACCCCCCTCCCACTACATCCCTATCTATCTATCTATCTATCTATCTATCTATCTATCTATCTATCTATCTATCTA
>NW_004797305.1:713826-714826 GCF_000002075.1 Aplysia californica
CCCCCGCACACACACCGAAAGAAAATTTGAAAAATAAAACAAAGCAAAACTACTACTAGATCTACTGATACAAAATATACAATTTTAACAAAACATTTCTGTATCTGAAACTGGTGTGTGAGCATGTGTCAAAGGTAGGAAAACCTGTTAGGATGCTGTCCATTTCATGTCTTTGTTGATGCTGTCAAAGACACAGATGTGACAAACCGAAAGTTTCCGAAGGAGACCTGTCCTGCATACACGTATTGGCAGAATTGAAGATGATGTCCCTGGTGTATTACTGTTCAAGGATTAGGTCTGCCTGACTCACCCCGTATGACTTGCTTCGTTCCCTTTGTTGCTTTGACAGAAAGGAAACAGCACGATGCTGATTTTGTTCCACGTACATGCACACTTTCTATGATCAGATCCCTAATCTCCTTCCACACTTCCTTTTCCTTGCTCTCTATTATTATCTCTGTTTCATACTTGCCCTCATCCGACTCTTTTCTCAATACCTCTTCCGGTTAAAGTTTACTTAAGCCTTCCGTTCTTGAAATAAGTTTAAAGCGTCTTTCACTCATGATATCACGGCGAACCACATGTACCCTCTTTAAAAAAAATAATAACTAGAGCAATAAAGAGTAAAGACTTCGGGTGTGCGTGGCAGGTCAAGCAAGTTCGGATTACAGGGCTCAAGCAGACTTAGGACCTCCCACATTCAAAAGAATTAATTTCCAGTGGAGTATGACACCTGTAATTTTGCGATTACGGGGGCTCGGGGGTCAAATGAATGTAACACATGAATATGCCCTAGTATCGGCTACTGTGCGCCATGTGAATGCACTCTCATGCAAAGCTGTCGTACGCGAACCCCCTCTTGATCAATAGATACTCCGTGAAATGTCTACAACCAGTTAAGTTGCCGCACATATTGGGACTCACAAAACTCAACCAAAATCTTAAGCCGGTTTTTCTGGGATTGCAGATGAAGCCCGAGCTGGGCGTTGTCTATGGAGAA
>NW_004797305.1:715441-724102 GCF_000002075.1 Aplysia californica
TATCATATATATTATATATTCATGTGTATATTTTTTTGTAAGTGTTTTACAGCGCTCCCAAATGCATAAGGTCATATTAGCGCGAGGGACACATCAAACTTTTTCAGTTGGTAGGAAATTTTGAATTTTGCACGGGTTGCAACCGAAGCCTTCTCTTTTCGATTTTAGACGACCAACGGAACTTTAACGTGCGCAACTTGCACACGGGCCCTCCGAGATTTTTCGCCCATGTCCAAGAAGTCTAGGTGTAGATCTTTCCTACCAGAAGATCAGGGGTGTGGCTGAAAGACAGCAGTAAGAAGAAGCCAAGGACAAGCAGTAAAAAGGCTGCAGAAAGAGTCAGGAGCCCAGAAGAGGGGGCAAAGAAGGAGAGGGGGTGGGGGCAGAAAGAGGAGACGAAAGCAGATGATAGAACATTGTTAGAGAGCAGGGCTACATGTGGGTCACCGTAATGCCGTGTACGATAGAGGCATTTTAATCTATTTTAAGAATGTCTAACGCAAGTAGGCTTTTACCGTTTTATTCTACCGAGAACTTTAGTGGCCTTACATTTACGTAATATCTTGGAATCGATCTTTCTTGTTCCTTGTTGATATCGTCATATCTAGACGTGACTCTGCCAAAGTATCTTCTGTGTTGGACTGTCTTCTTTTCTGTTACCTGGACGATGACGATGCTCTAAGCCCAGAAAGCCATTTATTACAGGAGAAAGGAAAAAACTGCTTCATTCTCTCGACAATTGCACCAACATTATGTGTTTTTAAATGCCTTTTCTTTTTATATAACATTTGGAATTTGAATCCTGACAACATATTTATTTAGCACATGCAACCAATTCCACAGATTAAAAAACTGCATCCAAAAGAAAGATTATCAAAATTTTGGGCTTATGGTACATTTTCGACAACTGCCCGACGTTCCGTATTATTATTCCGTCAGCTGACTTTTATGATGCAGTTACAATGAACAGATGGGTTGAATGTTCTCCTTTCTTCATTTCGTCCATACCAACAAGTTTTGCGTCGTAATAGAAGAGCTCGCAACAGCTCGGCCTCTGCCTGTTTTAGTCGGGGCAACAGAAATTTTAATGGTTTGTGTCACTATTTTTGGACCCCAGTTGTCCATTGAAAATGAATGGACGGACGGACATTTAAACCCTTATACGGGGTGCCCACTACAGATGGGATCGGCCGATCGGCCCGATCGCCCGACTCGATCGCCTAAAAAACAAACGTGTTTGTTTTCAGTTTCAGGCGATCGAGTCGGGCGATCGGCCCGATCCAGCCGTGGTGGGCACCCCGTATTATGTTACTATAGCCATCGGAATGTCTACTCGTCTCTCGTTCCGTGTATGTCTTCTTCATTCTATCTTCCCGCCAAATTATCTATTCATTTCTGTGTCTGTTCGCCAGTGCTCCGCGCATGGCTGTCTGTCAGCCTGCCTGTGTGTCAACGTGTCTACATTTCTTATTTCTTTCTGACTGCCTTCTTAATCACTTTCTTTTTACAATTCTTTGGGCAAGCTTACTTTGCCCAACAATGCAATATTTCGTGGATTGGTAGCCCCTAGTATGAACAATTAGTTCATCATGATTTGTCCTATTGTCTGCCCTGCCATGACTAGCTCAAATAATAGTACGCTGTTCGATCCTTTTGTAATCGTCTTTACGTGACGATTGGCCTGGATTCAGATGTGTCGCTTACGGAACTGACCACACAAGCGGCGTCTTTGCTTTCCTGGCGATCGTCTTTCAGTCGTGCTTTTCAACCTCTCTGCCGGTCAGCGACAAGGACACACTGACGTCAGAAGGAAGGCCTAGGTTCTTTTCGTTCTGGTTGGGCTACCTTAGACGGATCGCCGCTTATGGGCTTTGGTCAATAACATTAGTTCATTTACTCAAGTTCTTTCTGGCATGTTGTTCAGACAAAGGTGACAAGGGACCACCCGTTTGGCCTACTCAAACAAACGTTATTAGCACGTCCTCGCTGGTTGGTGTTTTTTCCTAATGTGCAGCGGGCAAGTAATAAAAGCGAACGTAGACCTCGTCAGAGCGAGTTCAGTTAAATGCTAGTGTCAGCCGAAGTTAAGATTAGGCACTGCTGATTTTGTAATTGTTGCTTCTCCTTTTTGAACCCCGACCTTTCTTTCTGTTCCCTTCTTTTACTTCTCAGATCTCCGAAATACTTTCAGACAATCCTATGTTGACACACACACACTCCAACACACACACACACACACACACACACACACACACACACACACACACACACACACACACACACACACACATATGTATATATGTGGTGTCTGGGGGAATAAGGTAGTGAACTTTACTCTGAAGAAAACTCTGCCCCCCCCCGGCATTTTTCTTACCACCCCTCCCCCTTCCGCTTTCCCATAAATTCACACAGCTTGAATTTTGTCACTTCGATTTGCATTATTGATGAAGAATGGCATTCTTTTTTTTTTTAGCAAGAGAGGAACACTTTAACAACAACCTGCGTTCTTCATTTGTTTCAATAATGTCACTTTCATTTTATGTTTAACTTTGCAGGTTCGGTTTTTGGTGATTTGAAAAACGACAGAACCGTCAGCGGTTTAATTTTGTACGAACTCAGAACATGACATTACTGACAGTATTATTTCTTCGTGACCAACAATCGTGTTCTGTTTCTGCCCACACATTAATTTTTGTGATGATTTTGCTTGTGGCCAATTAAGTCAATGCATGCCAGAAAATAGCCATGCTTTCAAGAAAAGGGTTGATGATCCGGGCTTTTTTGTATCATCTCCATAGCAATACTTTGGGTTCTGATATGGAAGTTGTGTCCTGCCCTTGCAGGAAAGTGCCCAGTTCCGTTAATGCAAAGTCTTTCGTGTTATTTTCTCATCTTTGTAGTGCATTTTCTTCGCCAGTTTTGAGCCATGTAAGTGCTTGGAAAGTGCGTCTGGTAGGTTCCTCTACTCCCCCCTCCCCCGGTCCTCCTTGTTGTCCCTGTCTACCTTTCCCTTCCCTTGCAGAAATGGCTATAACCATGTTGTTGTGCTTCTTTATACTCCAAGAAAGTTTAGGCGGTGTGTAACAGATGCATCGTTTGAAAGGAAAAGGGGAAAAAAACCTCTTCCTAAATAAAAACAAAAAATCGGACCAACGATCAGCGTAACGCAATTAAGCAACTATGTTCAAGTGCGGTAGCCGCGAAGTCCAAGGTGCCCTGGGACTGGAGTGCCAAAGGCTACCGTCTAACAGTATTTGGCCAGTGGAAACCGTCGATTGTCTGCCGCAGAAAAGGCAAGGAACCCCCCCCCCCTCCCCGTTCCCCCCTCTTCCGCACCCCTTACACCCTTACACCAGTTCAGGCTATGGGGAAAGTTGAGTTGGCCGAAGGAAGCCTTTGTGCGGCGTGAATATGGAACGCAATGAAAGCATAACCGTGCATCGTGCATGCTGCAGTGAAAGCCTTTCCATGTACGCAGTCTTTGACAACGTTACCCCTTTCGTATTGAGACCTGGGCAACTATGTACAACGTACTTCTTGGTTGGATCTTAGTATTGATAACAATTTTATGTAGCAACTGCAACTACAAATACAACTAAAACAACATCAGCAACAACAGCAACAATAACAACAACAACAACAACAACAATAACAATAACAACGACAATAACAACAGCAGTAAGAACACCAACACCCTCAATGGAAAAATCCTTTAAAATTCCCCACCACTCACACAACCAAGCCATTTTTCATGTGTGCTACTTAACAGAGCCATGTCGGTGGGTAGTTAGCGAGTGCTCTGGTGTGGTTTTCTTTATATGTTACTGTCTAGTGACACTTCTAATCTTCGGCATTTATATTATTATATTACCTATTTGTGATGCAAGTGCCGTAGACCTCTTACTAAAACCAAAGACGACGTTAACTAGTTTCGGGCCTCTAGTTCTTTCTCCGTACTCACTCAGCCACTGGGGTGTTTGCATTTCATTCAATAGGTCCCGGGTTCGAATCCGGATAGCGACGGAAATTTTCTTCTCCAAAGATTTTCTCCTTCAACTTTTACGTCCTTTCCTGCTCTCTAATAATGTTCTGTCATCTGCTTTTGTCTCTACTTTCTGACCCTGCCGCCTCACCTCCTTTGCCACCTCCTCTGGGCTCCTGACATTTTCTGCAGCCTTTCTACTGCTACTTCTTGGCTCCTTCTTACTGCTCTCTTTCAGCTACACCCCCGATCATATGGTAGGAAAGATCTACACCTAGTCTTCTCGGACCAGGGCGAAAAACCTCGGAGGACGCGTGTGCAAGTTGCGCACGTTAAAGATCCCATGGTGGTCCAAAATCGAAAAGCGTAGGCTTCGGCCGCCATCCGGGCACAATCCAAAATTTCCTACCACCTGAAAACGTCAGTTGTGTCCCTCGCGCCCATATGACCTTATCCAGTTGCGAGCACTGTAAAGCACTTACAAAAAACAACAAAACACACACAAACCACACACTAGAAAACAAACTCAGCCACAGGAGAATTCTTCTCATGCAGCATTATATGATTTTTAAAATGTCTATTTTCTCATGCCAGGCGGTTGGAGTGTGCCTCTTGTAGGTGTTCTTTCTTTAATGTCTCTATTTGTTTGTTAGTCTATCTTTTTTCCACAACCAAATAACGAAATCGTGTAAATGTCCTCTATTGAAGTCAAAATTGAGGCTGTGTAAAGGGAAAAGTGTAAACTTTTAGAAATCCCAGAGTGAAAATACCCCAGTTAACCTGTGTCGGGGCTCTTAAGTAATCCCTTACCTCGAAAATGCTGAAATTACTGCATGACAATGCCCCTGTCACGTTTGGTCAGAAGATTGCAACCGCGTCATTCGGATCTGATTGTATGTTTATGATACAGAGCCCACGTCGTCCATCCTAGACGAAAGAAGTGCGATACCCAGATGCCTTTCTCAACCGAAAACCAGCTTGCAAGGTGTATCTCGTGTTGAGCTCTGAAATCTGTGTAGTGTATAAGGAGTCCGTAAAAAACGTTTCCTGCTATTAAGTCCACATAATCGGGCTAACGAGGGGAAAAGTCATGCTGCCAATTTTTTGCTTATGTTAGTTTAGCAAGAATGACTTCACTTCTGGGGTTTGCAACTTACCATCAGCCATTTCTCTTGTTCTCTTATCGTTATGATAATAATATAATTGACATATGACTTATAATATGAAAAGAGCATTTTGCATTCATCAAATTTTCTAATCTGAATTATTTTGAGGAAATGTATTATAACTATAAAACTTTTGATGCGCAAAATTTATTGCTCTGAATAATTATGTTTTCTCACACAGTGAGCGCAAGTGACCTTTTAAAACAATGTTTTTCTTCGGCGGGTTAATTCTATTCGCCAGATGAAACTGGCCTCGACTAACTTCTTTTGAACCGAAAAGCCGGTTGCCACTGTACTCAATCAGCAAAATCCGATGTGTCCTTCCAATTTATTGCCAGAAATTAGAATTTAGAACAGCCTTGTGTCTATGTTGCAGCATGCCGATAGGATTGCCCGATCGCTAGATCTAGCTTTCTGGCAGCGTTATCTTCTTTGAATATTACATTTCTACGTGTCAGTGTTGGCTTTTTTGTCTAATGTATGATTATTAATTATCTCCCGCACGGCATGAAATTTCGTAGAGGTGATCCAGTTCCATGACGATCAAGTTTCTCGCTTTGTTTCCTCTCTCTCCTTAGCCTTACCTTTCAGGCATTTTTTTGCCCGCTGATAACGTTGCCAAAGCGGTGTCGGTACATTGATCCTCTTCGGCTCTATCAACTTACTTTTTAAAAAAAATGAATGGGATAGTAACAAGTTTCCATATGGAATCGGTTGACGACATCACCGCGCGAATGCATCTCACAAAAGTTGACACTCTCACGAAAGTAAATTTTAAGGGAACGCGACAGTATTGATGGAGAAAGTACGTGTTACAATGCCACGATATTTGTTTACTGTGTTATTTTTGAATTTTTCATATCAACGCTATCCACTAAGCTAAGGAAAAATAACAAGCAGTGACAATGTTACGTACCTTTGTACAGTATTTAAGATATATTAGTGGAATGGCGCATTCCTACCTCTTCCTATGTTCCCTGTCCTTTCTATGCTAGTTGTTATCCATCTTCTGTATACATGCAGATGTAGAATATTTTGATCCTGCCCATTTGAAAGTTTTTGTATGTTTTTTTTTTTACCATCTAATTATTCGTTTTTGGTCACCCAGAATCGAGCCAGGTTTGTTTTTTTAGTGAGCCCCTTTCAAATACATTTCAGGAGAAATATAGCTTCCAGAGCAAAGCAGTTCCGTGCTGAAAAGTTGAGAGCGGTTTGTTTTTACTCAAACGATAATACCAGTTAAGTCGTCAAGTACCTACGTCATTATTCGATTCTTTGGAGGAGTATTATGTAATTTCAACCGTGCTCTCTGTCTCCTTTTCTGGACCGCTGTTTCTATAAACATATACATTATAATTATGGGCATTTTGCTCAGAGTACCATAATATGATGTAACGGTTAAAGTGTATTCCAGCCGATTTCCTTTGTGTGAGTGTGCACTGGCCTGTTTAACTTTCAGCCCCAACCCGATCATGAAGAACTGGCTGGTTGAGGAAATGTGTACTTTACCGTTATCTACTACCGGTAATACCCTGCGTGCCCACATTGCGGTCTGTTTTGTTCCACCATAATTTCGTAGCGTGGCCAAGGGTAACACTACCACTCTGCACTGGACGGAAGCTTCTATGATTTGTTTCCGTTGTGCATATTTGTGTTACCGCCTACCGTTGTCTTTTGGCGAGGGCAAAAGTAGTAAAGTTAAATAGTTTCTGTATTTGTTCAACAAGGTTAATGCGTGCTCGTGCTCAGAAAGGCTGATTGCATCTATGCCTTACCGTGTTTCTATAAAAGTGGTCTTTTCCATTGCCGCCATTGGAAGCTGGCATGATTCCTAGTTTGGCAGCCATTATGACGTAGCATGCCGTGGTTAACACCCTTGACAACATTGTCAGGCCATTACAAAAACAAGACCTTTGGGTCCGACGTCCATCTCCGATAGAAGCTGGTTATCTTGGTGAAAAGCCTTGAAAACTCGTCTAATAACTATAGTTTCTGGAGCGGGGTTCCTGTTGGTGATTCGAACTCAAACCAGGTTTTTAGGCACCATTGTCCTGCATGATTTCAACTAAGCTCAACTGACCAACCCTCTTTTGGGAGATAATTTGTTTCAAATGCTTTGTGCTGCAATTAGTGTAAACAGGAAGACGAGACTGAAGTAGACATGTTTCTTTGTTTGTCTTTTTTCTGTTGTCTAAAAATCACTGTGCTAGAATTGCAAACTTTTATACTGACGAGTCGTAATTCAAGCGGTCTCTGCTGTGACATCTCCATTACAGATACTTGTCACAATATGGAAAGTATAGAATTGGTGCGACTTTTTTTTTGTTAATAATTTTGACTCGAGAAATGCGGCTAAGCCTGGCCATTTAAAAAAAAAGGAAATTTAATTGATCACTGTTTACGTTCATGTTTTCAGCAGAAAACTTATTACTTGTTTCTAACGCACTGTTCTTGTGCTCGTCTCGTCTTAAAATTTATGTCTTTATTCAAACTTTTGGAACCTTTGATTTCAAATTTCTCAGAGATATATTCTCGTGGTTGCAGCTAGTTACCAGTGACCAAGACCTCCAATGCACATGGTTTCATGAGAAGAGGTAGTTTATTGAGAATCGATTCTTGGTCGGTCCTTTGGGGACAAGGGACGTCACAAGCTTAGGTCGCTTTAGTCCTGGACGTGTTTTTATTACCTCTTTCCCCGCAAGGTCTTCCATTAAAACCTCTAGTTTCACGGTCAATTATTCCGTGGTATACGACAGTGGATACAAGGGCCCGCAGACAATCACGGACTCGAGTCTCATACAAGATCCCCAACGAGCTGTGAAGAGAGGTAAAAGGCCCTCTTTTTGGGGGCTTGTTCCGTGGACTATCAATGCTACCTGTCCCAGTTTCTGTGTGCGCCTTTAAA
Organism: Aplysia californica; assembly: GCF_000002075.1. Classification (NCBI taxonomy): domain Eukaryota; kingdom Metazoa; phylum Mollusca; class Gastropoda; order Aplysiida; family Aplysiidae; genus Aplysia; species Aplysia californica. Next base: position 723,495 of record NW_004797305.1, read on the forward strand.
TATATTTCTTAAGGTGAGTGACACTCGGCCCAAAGGATGAAGACATTACTGTTTTTTAAAGGAAGTTTTCTTTGAAATCTGCTATTTTTATATTTTTTCCCCCTGGGACAGGTGAGTTTGGGGAGGGGAGGGGGTGTACGTAAAGATACATTTATTTACCTTCAAGGATCTGCGTATTTTTCCTGGTTCGTGAAGATTGAATGCTCTGATCTAGTTCCGTAGAGCGTGCATAAAAGTCAAAACAACATCGCTCTGCCATGTTTACTCTTTTTCAGGTCTCATATACGTCTTTGCCTGGCTGTTTAACATAGTTTGGCGACAATAGATGCGTGCAATTATCATCATCGTCATACGCTATATTCTAATTCCGTTAGTATATCTTCTGTGAAGAAGCTTGGCACAATCGTGTGAGGAGAGGCTCGCAAACGTATAAAAATATTAGATCTTTAAAACAATGCAGAAACAATAATATAATAAGAGCAAATATACGTATCCAATTGTCATAAATTGAACAGAAAAAGTATTAGTTTTTTTTTTACCTGATGTGTTTGCGAGTGTGTGCGGGGGGGAGGGTGTGTGTGAGTGTGTGTGTGTGTGTGTGTGTGTGT
>NW_004797305.1:726185-732230 GCF_000002075.1 Aplysia californica
GAGTGTGTGTGTGTGTGTGTGTGTGTGTGTGTGTGTGTGCGTGCCAGACTTGCGATCGGATCGATGTTCCGCTTGACGTGCATGCTGTGGAGCTCATGTGTCTCGTCCGCCCTGGAGACCCCTCCTTCCTCCCTCCTTACAGGCTTCCTTTCCTCTAAGCGTACCCCGCACCGCGCGCACACACTCAGGTACAAGCGGGACCGCTTCTGTGGTGGTTTTTATTCCTTCTGTGTTTGTTTCCTACTCTCTTGGACATTCTTAGTTTTGGGGGTTTCTTTTTCTTTTCTTTTCTTTCTTTTTTTCTTTTCTTCTAGACTTATTACATTCGTTGGATGCAGTTAGCTGAAATGGTATCAGCGTGGTGGTGAAGAAGTTCTTTTTTTAAAAACTTTTTTTTTCTTTTTTTAGAATGTTAGATAACTCAAAATGCAACATGGATACTGTTGTTGGTGTTTTGATTGATTGTTTTTTCAGCAAATTGTTCATCATCATCGTCAGCAACAGCAGTTTTCTTCTTCTTCTTCTTCTTCTTCCTCTTCTTCTTCTTCTTCCTCTTCTTCTTCCTCTTCCTCTTCCTCTTCCTCCTCCTCCTCCTCCTCCTCCTTTTTTCTTCTTCTTCTTGGTAGTCGTCGCCGTCCTCGTTGTCAACATTCATCATTTTCAATTATATGAGAGTAATGCGAATCTTTGGTGACCTTCTATTCTATGTATTTTTTAAAATTTGCCCTCACATGGTAATTCGTGGGAAATCTACAGACTTACCATAATGGTTGGCGTTGTTTTTCAAGTCGGTGAGTATTCGTTCTCTGGCACTGTTTCTATTTCGTGGTATGTACATGGGTCAACTTTGTCCTTCTGTTCTGTCTTTATTCTCAGTCTTGATCGTTTTGAGTACATTATGTGTTGAAAAAGCAGCCGTAAGGTAAACATAAACAATAGTCCAAATTGAGTTCAAACATTCTAGGCTAGGTGCATCTCGTATAGAATCGTCCATTCTCTCGTTTCTTTATATTTTCTTTTGTTTCTTTAGAGTTTTTTTTTTCTTTCCTACTACTAGCTTTTAAAAAATAGTTTTGTCCTTGAAAGCCACCCACTGACTGTTTTAATTGTTTGTTTGTTGTTGATGTTGTTTTTGTTTTGTTTGTTTTTTCGGACAGGAGGGGGATGGGGTTCAGTTTGGTGTCATGCAATGTACAAGTTCTGTCTTTTATTTTCGTTCACGGTGAACCGTTTACTTTTGGTTGATAGGTGGACGCGTTGTTTTAGTTTTTTGGGTATTGTGTTTGTTTCTGTTGTTGTTGTTGTTTTTGTAAACGATGTGTTTGTTTATGTGTGCTTTTGATTTTTACTCCCACGTACACAAACGACACACTGGCACGCACGCACACGGGCACACGTGTGTGTTTTCGATACGCTCAGTCACTAACAAAGCACACCTATACTCACGCGCATACAAGCACGCGCACACACACACTCACACACCCAATATCTCTCTCTCTCTCTCTCTCTCTCTCTCTCTCTCTCTCTCTCTCTCTCTCTCTCTCTCTTTCTGTCTCTCAAGCGCATACACAAAACAAGCAAACAGGTATATATGCACGTTCACAATACTCCCAATCCCTCACTAAGCACACACAATGACACACACACTTACACGCTCGCGCACATTCACTCACACACACATGCACACACACATACACACATGCACACACACACACACACACACGCGCGCGCGCGCGCACACACGCACACACACACACAAACACACACACACACACACACATACACACACATGCAGAGATGCCACCCCCCAAAAAAAATAAAAATAAAAAGTAACACACACTATAATTTTCTGTTTGAAAAATTGCCCCACGCAACATCTGCTCGCACACTCAAACATGCAAAAGCTCAGACATATTATACACACTTAGACGAACATGCATTTGTTGGTATGGTTGTGAGCCTGCTACGTTATAATATTATATTATTTGCTTTAAATTGCTGTGTGTTAATTGCGTGTATTTATTCTTAAGAGTCCGAACAACTTTCTTACTTCCTGTACACAATTGCCAGTGGGTAGTTGGTGGGCGTTCTGGTGAGGTTTATTCCTTCTAAATTTTGAAATAACTTATCCTTATCTCTCCATCTTTTTTTTTTTTGTATGTTGCTCTCTAATCACTCTTCTAATCGTCGGCACTTATATGACCTATTTGTGTTGTAAGCGTTGTATGAAACTCTTACTGAAACTTAAAGCACTATAGTCATATCCATTTCATGTTCCCTTGTTTTTCGGAAAAGGTGGGAAGACTTGGCATGGGATTGGTAGAGGGGAGGGGGGGTCTTTATGAACTATAATGCAGTGTGCTCTTCCAAATATGAAGTGCTTTATAGATTTAAAAATATGGATGACCAGCAATAAATTGAAACTAAATGATGACAAGACGGAAATAATGTTGAGTGGAAATACAAAAGCCATTAAAAATCTCCCAGAGCTACAAATTGATATTAATAACCATACCATTCGTTCAAAAAGAAGTCTTAAAAATCTAGGGGTTCAGTTGGATTATGATATGTCTATGTCCCCCCAAATAAGCCAGCTCAGCAAAAGTATTTATTTTCAGCTTAAGAAAATTGGCAGTGTAAGAAATTATTTAACTAAAGCAGCAGCCAAGACACATGTAACAACACTCATTTTATCAAAGTTAGATTACTGTAATGTTATTTTGTCCGGTTTGACATCCGAAAAACTATCAAAGTTACAAGTACTCCAAAATCAAGCAGCAAAATTGATAATGAAACAAAAGAAATCAGCCCACGTAACACCAATTCTGAAAGAACTACACTGGCTGCCAATAAAAGAAAGGATTAAATACAAATCTGCCGTTCTCTGTTTTAAATGTATAAATGATAGTGCACCTTTTTATCTTAAAACATTCCTGGAATTCTATAATCCACCTAGAGCCCTTAGATCAGCCTCTGACAATCTAATTCTTAAAACTCCAAAACAAAATTACAAAACATACGGCGAGCGCTCCTTTTTGTTCTTTGGTCCCCAGGTATGGAACGAACTCCCATATAAAATAAGATCTGCCCCAACAATTTCCATTTTCAAAAATCAGCTGAAGCATTTTTTTATTCACAAAAGCATACCTGTCATAATGATGTACTGTGATATATATACACGTGTATGCCAGACTGTGAGACTGAAGAAATAGCGAGTGAGAATGAGAGAGAGAAAAAGAGAGAGATAGAGAGAGAAAAGAGAGAGAAAAGAGAGAGAGAGATAGCGAGAGAGGGAGAGAGAAAGAGAGAGAGAGATAGAGGGAGAGGGAAAGAGAGAGAGATAGAGGGAGAGGGAAAGAGAGAGAGAGGGAGAGAGAGAGAGACAGAGAGAGAGACACAGAGAGAGAGAGAGAGAGAGAGAGAGAGAGAGAGAGAGAGAGAGAGAGAGAACGGAAATGTTTTTCTATCTGTATAGAATTAATGTTTTAATGAATGTTTCTAGTTACTCACGTTTCAACTTTATTTTGACTGTTCGTGAATTTTTATTGCATTGTATATTTTTAGTGAACACATTTTCAACCTCACTGCGAGACTATTTTTCTGGTATAAAATTTTACACATATGCATTTATATTATATGTATAATACTTTGTTTTACGTACACATTTGTGTCGATTAATTTTTAAGATGTGATGTCTTTTTCATTGTAATGCGCATTGAGCATCTTTTAGGAAATGGAAATGCGCAGTATAAATGCTATTTATTATTATTATTATTATTATTATTATTATTATTATTATTATTATTATTATTTGCACTGGTTGTCTATATTTGCATAGCTAATTAATGTGCTGGAAAAGGCAATCTGTTTCTGCTTATTTTTTCACCGATTTCTTTTTGGTATGGGTTAGATATTGCTAAAGTGCACCTGCCAGTTGCACTCTGGCTAATCTGTGCACTGGCATCCGGGTTCAGAGTAATGATTTATTCAGTCAGAGGGACTTACAGGAATAATGTCTTCGCTCGTAAAGCTGCTCTTACAACGGCGTGGTCGGTCGTTTTATGAAACTGGAGGCCCCATTGTGTTTCTATGGAGTAGACAGTAAACTATAATGAAGTCAAGAAACACATTTCAATTTTCAGAATTGGTACTCTTAAAATGGTAGTTTTATTTTCATGTTATTTGGATGCGCTCTCTTGTTCTTATTCTTTTGGGCTCTTCATCAGCTCCTTTCCGAAATCGTAGCCTATATATTCAAACTGTGGAAAGGTCACTTCTCATAACGGGATGAAGTGGCGAAAAATCTGCCTCGAGGTGGTTTTTGCAACAACTTAGGGCAGTGCCATTAACTGAAGTTGTCTTTTGGCCATTCCCAAAGGGGGGACATTAACATGTTGTTATTCACAGTAGAATTGTAAATGGGCTGATTTATCAATGCCATGCTCATACTGTGCCGGAGCCAGAACAGCATAGAAGGAACTGCAGCTTTTCCTTTCCTCACCCTTACTATCGTCATTTCCTCTACTTCTTTTTAATGTTTGTCACTCTCTTGTGAACTGCTTTTTTCTGGGTGCTTTGATAGTCGAAGCAGACTTTGTGATGTTGAGGCTAGAGAGGTTTGCAGAGTAAGCATGATTCCCCGTTTTGACTTCTCTGTTGACATTCACCCCTTGGCGCTCATGTGAACTTATGCTGTTGCGAGCGCCGTAAAACCTTACTAAAACTAACTGAGTTCTCGTGTTCTGATCGGTTGCAAGCAAACAAATATACACATTCTACCGAACAAGCAAGCCGATAACAATCAGCACATCTCCCGCCTGCAATACCAACAGTATCTACAAACCTATGCTTTTGATACAGTTTAATTTGTCCATTCGTTAAATGTCCCAGGAAGACTCTTCTGTCGTTTTTAGTGTAATGATTACGATCTGGGCCTTGCCGGCTGAAGACGTGAGTGTGATTCCTTCTTGGACAAGTTCGTTTCTTATATTATAGTTTCTCCGCTTTTTTCTGCTGGGACTTGGTTTTCCTGAGAAAGAGACTGTGGGAAATGTATGCGTGGCCTGAAGACATACAAAACGTCTCGGCAGACAGCAGGCCATTAGTCTTTCTATTTAAGTCAGTAAAACCGGCATTTACTGACTCACACTGACTTACTCGCGTGTACCGTGACCAACCCCGCCACTTTAACGCTACACCGTCTGTAGTGGTTGGGTTTTTTGCCTACTACAACAGCTGCCGTTGCTGCTGCTGCTGCTACTTCTACAACTACTACCGTTATTACGACTGCTACTACAACAACTACTACTACTACTACTTCTACTACTACTACTACTACTACTACTACTACTACTACTACTACTACTACTACTTCTGCTGCTGCTACTGCTGCTACTGCTGCTGTTGCTGCTGCTTCTACTACAACCACTCCCTCATGGAGTGGATATTGGCCTAATTGATATCGGTACTGAATGAGCCTAAAGAAACACGGAACAAACGGGTGTTCGCTTACCACCACATACAATATTCTCCGTCTGTAAAATAACAATGGACCGAAACATAGCTCACGTTTGAAATTTTAATGTTCAGGTGAACAAAGGGTCAAAAAGCCTTTGAATAACCACAACAGCAGCAGCAACAACAACAACAACAACAGTCTTCACTGGAGGGCGTTTGTGAATCGACAGAATAAAGGGGTTGGAAGCAGCGCCCAAAGAAACTGGACGGGACTTCGCCCTGTATTGACCGACATAAAAAATAGAGCTATTGCTTGAATTTAGCATTTCAATGAATTACAGTTGAAATAAGAACAACTTTGACTCGTCGCACTTTCTCCGCCCCCCCCCCCCTCTCCAAAACAAAAGAAAAGCTCTCTCTCTCTCTCTCTCTCTCTCTCTCTCTCTCTCTCTCTCTCTCTCTCAAAGAAAAACAAAACAAAACAAGAAACAAAACAAAGAAAGGACCTCCCCCCACCCCTCAACTCAACGAAGCAAACAGTTACATGTGGGTAGTTGGTGGGCGTTCTGGTGAGGTTTACTCCTTCTT
>NW_004797305.1:732636-733793 GCF_000002075.1 Aplysia californica
GAGAGAGAGAGAGAGAGAGAGAGAAAGAGAGCGACCGTGTGTGTATGTGCCTGCGTTAGTTTGTACTTGAGTTTGTGTGTGTGTGTGTTTGTGTGTGAGTGAGTGCGTGCGCGCGCCGTATGTGTGTTTGTGTGTTTACGGTTAGTATTTGGATAGGGTGCGACTCATGTTTTTGAGTATTGTGGTATAATTTCTCATTTTGCGTTGGGGGTTTTCCCCTTCACTTCAAATTTCTGGTTTTTTTTCTATGCAGCTGACTTGTAAAAACAAATGCTTTTAACAGTGCTGATAATGCCTATGTATCCTCCCAGCCCCCAACCTGCCAGACACGCACTCTCACACACACAAACACACATACAAATACACACAAACACACACACACAAACACACACACAAACACACACACAAACACACACACTCACCCACACACCCACACACGCACTCATACACACACATACAAACACACTCACAATTAAAGAGACAGACAGAGAGACAGACAGACAGACATAATGGGGAAGAGGACGGTGAGAATATAGAAAAGGTTGCCAGTACACGCTTGCGTTCAGACCTGCACATACAAATCTTTCCTCGAGACCTTTTGACATTCAACATATTTCTGTAAAAAGCATGATCGAAAAGTCTTGCGCTTGTCTTCCCCTCCCTTGAGGGCTGGTACTATCGATGGATTCAGGGAAGGAGACACTTGTCAGAACTCCTGCAGTTATGTCGTAACTGGCTGCAAAATGCCAGTTTTGGCGCGCCATATTTCGCTGGTTCTATGATAGATCCAAAACTCTGTGCCTGTCATTAGTTTTTGGAGCGATTAAGCGGTCATTTGTTCAGTTTTCACCGTGTTGTGAGTATCGTTTATAGAAGCAATATTGGATGGAGGGCTGTAGTTTGTATTGTTTTTCTTTTCCCTTTTATGCTTCCATATAGGCGTATAGTCCAGTTCACAGACTCATCTCACCACTCATCTGTATGGTTTTCTCGTTAGCTGCCTTTGGCAGTGATGCCCACTTCCTTTCTAAATATCTGTTATAAATCATACTAAAACGCAACGATCAAAATTACAAACAAACCAATACATGTACTTCAGTCGTATGGAAAGACTGCTGAAATCAGAACCGATGTTTTAGCTTGACCCCCCCCCCCTT
>NW_004797305.1:735333-737124 GCF_000002075.1 Aplysia californica
TACTACTACTACTACTACTACTACTACTACTACTACTACTACTACTACTACTATAATACTACTACTAAAAATAACAGTATTTATAATCTTTGAACTATTAACAAACAGCTGCTGAACATGCTAAATCCCCTCTACTTTTGTCTTCACTCATCCTCTCCCTCTTCCCTTTCCTACAACATATAAATGATTCTAGCTAATTTTGTTTCTTGATGCTGATTATTGCCTTTTAAAATAGTCTGCTTTTTAAGTGCGGGTTTGTTCACGTACTTTATAATAATGTGTTCTTTTTTCTACGATGTGATTACATTTATTACATAATCATTATCAAATCCATATAATGAATAATTGCACAGCCTTTGATAGTGCTGGCATACACCCACCTTGTTCTCCTCACCTCGAACGAGTGTTGTTCCATGCGACTACTTATCTGTTTCTTGTCATCCTATAGAATGATTAATAGCGTGGCGGTGAGTTTAATTCCTAACCTGTTTTTTAACCTAGCCTCATTTTACTTTGACTGAGTCAGCATTTATTTTGTACCCTCGCGTAAGCCCACTTTATTTTGTTAATCAGTTACATTTATTTATTTATTTATTTATTTATTTATTTATTTATTTATTTATTTATTATGTTCTGGTTCCAGAATTTACATCGAATTCAATATTTGTGTGTGTGCCTGGAAAAATGTTCCAGTTATCGGAAATTTTGAATATTAAAATGAAGGCATATTCTTGTAGCAAATTCAATGCTGAACATGCTGATTTTTCTAATTTTTTAAATATCTTAAATAGTTTTAAAGATATGCCACATTTTTGTAACACATGTGTAAAAACAACATTTGGAGAAAAAGGGTTTTAATCTTAGTATGTTGACCCTTTTTCTAGCACTTTTAACCTTTGTTGAAGTACAACATGTTGCAAAAATAATTAATTCATTTAGACTAAAAATGTTATTTTTTTACAACTTTAAATATGCTATTAAGAAATGATTAAACGTGTGTTTTCTGAGTAAATTAAATTTTTGACCAAGTACGACTTTTTGGGGGTTTTCACACCAGTGCTAAAAAATATAGATCTACCTTTGCCAACAAGTGGGACCTTTGCCCAAGCACACACACACGTTTTATCTGTTTTTAGCCATGAAATCCTTCTGCCTCCTTTTGTCATTGTCTAGTCCCTGTGTTAAAAATGTAACAATACGCAAGAAGTGCACAGTGCTATAGCGTGTCGACCATTGATCGCAAAATGTGCTGGTGTGGACTCGAAATCTGATCTCTAGATGGTTGACATTTATATATAAGTCGATACAAACGAGTTGTTTATCAAAGCGCCATTCTTTTTGCGTGCGTCCATACATGATTTTGTTGCAGTCTTTCTTTCTGGTGGTAAAAAAATCATCATAATAATATGGTGCAAAATACTTTTTTAATGGCATGCTATAAATGGAGAAAAACACTGCTGTTTGATAGGCATGTGGGATGTTAAGCGTTCGTGTAATACACGTCTTCTGGTACAGTATGATTAAGTGTTAATTTTTTTATTCTCAAAGTAAGTATAAGATGCATTTATAGAAACAAGCTGAGAATTCGCTGTTCTTGGCATTAAAGTTACAGAAGAAAACAAAACTTGAGCTTACTTCGCATGTTTTTCTTTCATCTTTTGCATTAAGAAAAAATCGACAAGGTTTGAGTAGTAACAGTCCATGATAAAGTATCCTCTCCCCGTCTCTCGGAGAAGCTCCTTCTGCAGACAACAATGTGTACCCTGAGAAAAGCGTTCCATCTCTATCTCT
>NW_004797305.1:737912-739267 GCF_000002075.1 Aplysia californica
AAGTAGACTTTTGCTGAGAATGCGGGCAGGCAAAACCTGGAAAGTCGACGACCCTTAATATAAAATTTTAATTAGAGTCGGACATGGAACTTCAACGAAAAAAACCCAAGTTCTATAATGCAGACGTGCTGCATACGTGAGTGGAAGGGCGCAATGACGGTGATTGCTCAGTTGGTACCATGCTGGACTGTGGTATAGATGGCTCTAGATTGAACCCACAGCGTTGAGCTTTTTTTTTTACACTTAGCTTGCTTTTGGAATTTTTAAGGCTCTACGCATACATGGCTAGGTCTTATGGCAGACGGATGTTAAAGGTTTAGGTGCCGCTTCCTGATTAATGACCTCAACATGTTGACAGTGGCTTAATTCATATTATGTGTTTGGAGTGGAAGCAGTCTGGAGAAGGAGCAGAGTTTGTGAATATTTATATCGAAACCATTGTGTTTGAAAAAGTACCTACGACGTTCCCCTTGTATTGTTACCCTGTCATGGGGCCTCCTCCTGAGAATGACATTCCTACATACAATAGATTTTCAGCAACGTTATTCAATGTTTATAACGGTTCACTGAAACTGTGCATTTGCCTTCTCAACCACGTGTTTCCGAACTAACCCACCCCCACCCCCCCTTTCCCCTCGCCTTATTCCCATTCCATCCCCAAGCCTTTCGTTCTTTGACGAGATTTATTTGCAAGTCGCTGCTGGCTAGCGCATTAACCATGGTATGACAGTCGTTATCCAGCATAGATTCTAAGAGTTTTGTACTGTATAGCTATGGTGTTGAGATGTAGCCGCGTGTCTTGTCTTAGCTGCAAACACACACCAATATAAATTTATCTTTTCGTATCGTGCCTAATATTTGTGCTGCTTGTGTTATACACTAAGCATATTAAGCCTGGTCGGAGTATCAGATTTGGTTCGCGCTTTTCTTTGACTGTACCACTTTCTCCTTTAAATTGCTCCGTCGGATAGGACTGCATTAACTGTATCATAGCATGTAGGTTTTGTTTTTAGTCGACATCTTTAGTGGTGAATGTTTTTAAGACTATTGTATGTGGTTTTCAGGTGCTGTGCTGTGATTTGCTCCTTCTTTTCTGTCAAACACCTATCGTCCTTATTTCTCCTCCTTCTTTTCTCTGTGTGTTCCTCCCAAGTGACACGTATAATCTTCAGCACTTATTGACTTATATGACCTAATAATGTTGTGCAAGTGCCATAAATTTCTTCTTAAACCTAAAAGTTGAAGATAGTGAACTAAGTCTCCATGGTCAAGGCGTCTTTGAGTGATTAAGGGTAACGTTTTAAAGTTTTAATACCCCCTCCCTCCGCTCTCTCTCTCTCTCTCTCTCTCTCTCT
>NW_004797305.1:739574-740333 GCF_000002075.1 Aplysia californica
ATCTATCTATCTATCTATCTATCTATCTATCTATCTATCTATCTATCTATCTATCAATCCCCCCTTCCCCCCCCCTCTCTCTCTCCTCTCTAAGCAATGTCAGATTCTTGAACGACCACTGACGCGGGACTTTGTCAACATGTTCTTCTGGGTTTGTTCGCTTTGTTTTTGTTTTCTCCTTGCCTTGACGTAGATGCAGGTCACTGATACATATGATTGGAGAAATGGGCAAGCATTTTGTTTTCAGTTGGCATAGATGGATTAAGTGGCCCATGAAAGAGAATAAGTGTTCATGCCTAAACACCTTGCGTGCAGAATCGATTCTCTTCGTGACTGAGACTGTTGGGTAATAGGGAGAATTTGCAGAGTAAAACGTTCTAAATAAAAACGCTGGATCCAATAACATTGGCTGCCAAACAGTTACAGCGACCGTAAAAAGAGCTCTGAAAATACTAAGAGCTCCATGATGAAGCTACGTTTAGCTGTATTGACGCCTTCAGGCGTAATGTGCTCCAGTGCAAAGTTGCTTTGTGCGGAGAACATGGATTAGCTTTATACCCCACTTCGATTTCTTCTCCTCTACCCCGTAATTTGTAGGTTTGGACGTATTCACTATCCCTGCCGCCAAGGCACAGATTTGCTGAGGGGGGCTGGAATATTGAGACGAGTTGGCGAAGAACATAGCGGGTATTGATGATCAATTACAGAAACTGTAGTTCTCTCTCCACACACACACACACACACACACACACACACACA
>NW_004797305.1:743024-744506 GCF_000002075.1 Aplysia californica
GGGGGGTTCTGATCACTCAACTTCTGAACTTGTTGACTGCTCTCCTCGGGTGCCGTTCCTTGCTTGGAAATGATAATATTGTCTTTCTGGCTTATTTCTGGTTCTATAATGTCTGACTTTTTAGTGAGGATAGAGGTGTGGAGTAACTGCGTTTGGCTTTAATGTTGAGATGCTTGAGCAGTGGGGCAAGTTGTTACTAGTACTTTAACTCACTGACTGTCTTCTGTAGAGTTCCGAAGATGTTGGAGCTGATGTTACTGATAGGAGTTCTGACAGCTTTATTGTCTCTGTATTGCTGATTTTGATAGTTGTACCGTATTCCTCACGTACTATATTCTGGCTGTTCGTTTGTTCTTGGACTTTATGTTCTGTGGTGCCAAGATATGTATTTGAGATAGCACATTGTCATTCGAGTCGTTCCGTATGTACAATGCATATTTGTATGTTGCCACTTCTGGTGTTTATAGAAGGAGTACCGGATCTACAGCCCATGCTGTGCTCATAGTGCTAGAATTAAAATGTGTTCCTCTCTGTACTCTGTGCTGCCTGTCACTGTGTGGGCTAATGTGTGGCTCCATAGGCGCTCTTCTCTTGCACACTCTTCCTTTCGATTCTCTTCCTATAGCGATCGATTCATGCCTTGTAGCCTGTTGATGGTGTCTTCATCTTTTGGACAGCAGAGAACTTTCTCTTTTCTTCAATGCAAGGGTCGTTGTGAACTGTGTAGGCCTTGATGAAGCTAGAGATCTTTTCTGCTCCTGTAATTGATGACCATTTCCTAAATAAAGTCCGTTTTCTACTCACGCTATGTTCTTTGAGGATGCATTGTAAAACCTACACCACGTGTTCCACTTACTGATTATCAATTCCATATTTAGGTACAGGACATAGTTTTCTTGGATACATTTGGTCTCCCCTCCTTTCCTTCTGTTGTCTGAGAGTTCCTTCTGTTATTTCCTCTTTCATCGTAAAGTCGCTGGCTTCTCGTTCTTTGCCTCTTTGGCGTTTATAATATCACCATAGTGTGTCGTTTATGCCGTAAAACTATTAGCCTAACTCTCTATAAGTTCACAAGCTTTTGAACAGCTTATTATTTCTTGGTTTTATTTTTTGATTCTATCTCCATTGTTTTGATTAAGACAGTCTGTTTCTTTTCTTCTATAAAAGTATTTTATAGACTTTTCCATTTTCTTCAAGATTTTAATACATTTTCTTTGGGTTTTTTTTTTTTGTTTAGTCTTTGTGCTTAAATTTAGGTTTTCTTTATGTTGTTTTGTTTTTTGGGTTTTTTTGTTGGGGGAGTGGGGGTGCTTTTTTAAGGGGGAGGGGGGATGTTTGTTAAACATTACAACCTACTCCTACTACCAGCTTGCTAGGCCCCTTCGAAAGTTCTCCTCAACACTTTTAGCTTGGCGTTTTGGGGTGACACAGGGCGATCCTAACTGTCGAAGCGTTTATATGAGTAAGACCCTATCCCAGTAA